>NW_021604617.1:13526660-13625786 GCF_004785775.1 Grammomys surdaster
CTTCCTTCCTTCCTTCCTTCCTTCCTTCCTTCCTTCCTTCCTTCCTTTCTTTCTTTGAAATGATATTCCTCAAACGGCCTTGTGAGTGTTTTAGATGCACTAGGAAAGATGTTTTCTGTACTTAGAGCTTAATTGATCTATAAAGTACCAAACTTTGACAACCATTGTAACATTATTGTTTTGAGGGACATGCTTGTAGATATCTCCTTCTTTTAAGAAGAGAGATGGCTTATTTCAGCTCATAGTTCCAGTTTACACTCTATCATAGCGATAGGTCAAGGCAAGAAAACTTTAAAGTCCTCATCAAATCACATCAACGGTCAAGAGCAGAAAGAAATGAATGTGTGTTTGGTTACTGCTTAGCTGATTGTATTCATTCTTACACAGTCCAGAAGCCAACCCAAGGGATGATGCCTCCTACAATAGAACAGATCTTCCCAGATCGGTTAATACACTGAAGAAAATCCCCCACAGACATGTGAACAGGTTAACCTGACCTAGATTATCCTTCAGTGAGACTCTTTTTCCAAGTGGATATATACCTTATTTAAAAATATTTTTATACCAGCACACAAGAGGCAGAAAAAAAGTGGATCTTAGAGTTTCAAGCCTTCCTGGTCCTCAGAGCTAGTTCTATGGCAGCCAGGACTACACAAAGCAATATACATACATACATACATACATACATACATACATACATACATACACACACACACACACACACATACACACACACACACACACACACACACACACACACACACATATATATATTTTAAGGTTTCCATTGCTGTGAAGAGACACCATGACCAATGTAACTCTTACAAAGGACAACATTTAATTTGGGCTGGCTTACAGGTTCAGGCCATTATCATCAAGTCAGGAGCATGGCAGCATCCAGGCAAAAGTGTGGCTGGAGGAGCCAAAAGTTCTACATCTTGATCCAAAAGCAGACAGAAAAAGACTGGTTTCCATGTGGCTAAGAGAAAGGTCTCAAAGCTCATGTTGACAGTGATACACTTCCTTAGACAAGGTCACACCTACTCCAACAAGACTACACTACATAATAGTGCTACCCTGGGCCAAGCATATTCAAACCACCACATATATGTATGTGTATTGCATGTGCATATGTATATCATTTATATGATGTATATTGTGTATATGTATGTGATGCACATGTATGACTATTATATATATGTATATGATTTATACATATACATATATGCATAGGCATAGGCATATGTATGGGAATATATATATATATATACATACATACACATACATACATGTATATGTACGTGAGTGGTTTGTTTGTACCTGTAGAAGTCACAGGGCAACTAACTGTAAGGTGTTGGTTATTTCTTTCTAGTGTCTTGGGACCTGGGAATCCATCTCCAGTCACTGGACTCAGTGGCAAGTACCTTTCTCTACCAGCCATGGCTACCTTCTTAAACTCAAGGAAGGAGATTCAGGCAGTGTGTAAACTAGTGATTTTCAGTGTGAAAAGGTGACTTCCACAATCATTTAGCTAATTCTCTTTGTAGACATGAAACAATAGACAGATAATAGATAGTAGATGGCAATAATAGGTAATAATAATAGAGAATAGACAATAACAGATAGTAGGTGGAGTGTGGAAGAAGCCATCACTGTCAGAGTTCATGTGTTGAACAAACAAATCAGAAGCAGTTTTTGAAAGTCTGGGAAAGATGAAAATATTTGCCTGAAATCAGTGCAAAAGTTACATTCCCTAGGAGCATTTTCCTCAGTGTGGTACAGGTCCATGAGTACAGTCCCAGACAGTAACATAAAGAGCTGCATGTGACTGTGTGACATTGTACGACAGTACTCACATCACCCTCAATGCAGGGAAGTGTGACAATGAATTTTTTTTTTTTTTGCCAAAGATTTTACTCTCTTTGGTCTATGCATAGATACAAGCATTCTTCAGCATTTGAAAAGAGAAAAAATGAAACCAGTAAAATTGATAAAAAGGAGAGCTGGGCTGCCCTGAGCTGAGATTTTCAGAAATTAGTATTGAAAGATATAAATGATGGGGAAAAATATATATATTTGATAAATCTCAGTTTGTTGAATTAGGTTGCTCTTAGCAACTTAGGAGTATAGTGTTTGTGCACCGGCTTTTTGCTCCATTTACTCTGGCTTTCATTCGCCGAGTAATAGAGGACCCACTTAAGCCCAGCACTGTGCCAAGCCATGAGCATAGCTGTGAGTCACTTAGAGCATTCCTGCCTAGTGCAGCATTGAAGACAAGGTAACTTTTATAGCATTTGTGGTAAATTGAAGTTTCTTTTATTTTCTGCTCTCCTCTTCTCTTCCTCAAATCGCTACAAATTCATTAATGCTGTTTAACTTTCAGAAGCATATTTAATTGGATTTTTGTGTTGATGTTGTAATCATGTGTATGAAGTCATGTATGGGCAAGTGTCCATACTAGGGTGTGCACATGCAGTTAGAAGCCGGAGTTCACTGTTGGATGTCTTTCTCAATTACTTGTTGCCTTATTTTAAGTCACATCTCTCACTGAACTCAGAGATCATCTATTGTGCAAAACCTTCTGACCAGCAACCTGGGATGACCGTTCCATCTCTTCCTCCCCAGCGCTAGGATGCCAGGCACACTCTCACATTTGGCTTTTTACCTGAGAGGTAGGAATGCAAACTCAGGTTCTCGTGTTTGCATGACAGGCATTTTATATACTGATCTGTCTCTCCAGGTCTTAATCTGTAAGACAGAGATGTACAGTTAGTTCTGCCTGGTTTGCAGAATTTTAACTCTTTCTAACTCTGATTTCCTGATTGTTTTGCATCACTAAGAGCATGCTAATAATGAATAAGTTGTGAGGTGCTTCATGGTACAAACAACAGCAACAACAAGAAGAGTGTTAGTTTCTCATTTCATCATAATTTGCTTATTTCTAACTTGTTTTTTTCCCTAATCTTCCTTTCATGACCGTGGTGTGTGTGTGTGTGTGTGTGTGTGTGTGTGTGTAGGAAGAACCAGTATTCTAGGGCAGCACTGAAGGATGGAAGGAGGTGGAGGAAGAAAGGCATGGGGCCTCAGCCAGGGCTACTCAGGAGGGAGCAAGCTAAGGAAGCAGACACTATGTGGGGTTGGAAAAACATCCTCATCTTCATCTTCATGGAGACAAAAGAGCACTAGAAAGGTCAATAATGGAGACTTGCTGGTGCCACAAGGCCAAGAGGGCAGAGCAAGCCTGAGGCTACCCCTAGATGGGTGCTACATGGCATGGGCAGAGCACCCACTCCAGGGATGATGCCAGATATCCAGAGGCCCCAGGCATCACTAAGATGAGCAAGTAAGTAGTGGAGAAATGGAAGAGAAAGAAAAGCAGAAGGATATGGGCACAATGAAGAGTGGTGGAAACAGAGACTCGAGGGTAGTGGGGAACAGCCTGATGTCAATAGCTAGCAATGCCATCTGAAGCCATGGTGAGGTCCTGGCTTACTTCTTGTCCCAGGACTGTGGCCCTACAGCGGCAGAAGTCTGTTACCACCAAGGGCCCTGGTCTGAGCTGCCACTTGAGGACATGTTGATATCTAAGGGCTGTTTAGAACCTACCCCACCCCTTGTCTGAGCATCATGAGAGGGTTGATACTAAAGGCTTGAGATCAAGAGAGCTGGCTCCACCTCTCACCAGCTGCAGCATTCAGGAGACTGGGCTATACACCGGGCTCAGTAGAGCTGTGCCTGGTTGAAGGGATTGTAGATCAACCAGCACTGAGGTAGTGAAAGTAGGAGAGCTAGATCTGCCACTCATCTTCCCAGTGGTAAAGTGGGTATGTAGGGAGATTCTCTGCTCCCTCCTCACCACTGTTCACCTCCAGCAAGTGGGAGAGCTGGTCCCGGGGTGATGAGACCAGGAGAGCTGGCCCTGCCCCTCATCCGGTGCAGTATTCAAGAGAGCAGGCCCTACACCTTGTCTGGACAATGCAATAGAGCTGGCCCTGGCTTGGGTACAGGAAGAAGTCAGTCCTACAAATCCAAAGTTGCAGGATCTCTAGAACACAGAGAAACAAGTGCGTTTCCAAGAGGAGTCCTAGTTAATATCCAATATAATAATATAATATAGCAGAAGCCAGTAATTGAACCAGACCAATGAATTACTGCAATGAACATTTACAAGCAAAGAAGTGTGGAAAAAAGGGTATACTGTAGACACACTGTGACATAGTACAAGACACACAGTGAGATCTTTTTTTTCTTTTGGTGGGGGTGGAGGTTGTAAGGGCAGAGGGAGGGTACAATGGGACAGGGAGATGAGTGGGACTAGGGTAGACAAAAGAATCAATATAAAATGAAAATAAAAATCAGCAATCTGTTTTGTTACCATTTTGTCTTTTCTATAAAATATGAAATGAGGGTATTTTTTCTCTAAAATAATCTATCTTTCATTAGCCAGAGTGCTTGTGTTTGCCCTTTTATATGCATTCCACTTTCATTTACTGTCAACTAGTGATGGTTTTATATTCCTGTGTGTTTATTTTATCGTCTAAAACATTAGAGACAGCTGCTATTTATTTAGAGAAAATGAATATTTAACTCTGAGTAATATCTCTTTTTGTCCTGACCTCGAATAGTGACATTTGCTTTCCTACTTCCTGCTGGGTTATTGTTTGTTAACTGTATTATCTAAATGAGTATGCATCAGATCTCACAACATTACCAGGAAAACAGCCTCAATATGTTTAGCTTATGTTTACGACTTATCTGTTTTTCTAATTTTGCATTGTTCTTAATGTCTCTGGTGCTCCTTTTTGTCATAGAATCAGCTAATGAATGCCTGAGTACAGTAGGCAAGATAGGACAATGCTGTAGACTCTGTGTGTGTGTGTGTGTGTGTGTGTGTGTGTGTGTGTACACATAGGCCAGGGATCAATATCTTATTTCTCTTCACGTAATTGTTTGGGAGAAGTTCTCTCACTGAATATGAAGATTGGTGATTAGGTAAGAGCTGGCCAGGAAGTTCGAGGGCTCTTCCTGTTCTGCCTCCCAGTACAAAGATTACAGGCGTATTCTGCTAGGTCTCCCCTTTTACGTGGGAGCTCCAGATCGAAATAACCCCTAATGGTTGTGTAAAAAGTATTTTATGGATTGAGCCATATTCTCAGGCTAACCATACCACCATTTGAGTCACTGTAAACATTAATTAATTTATGTCATTAGGGAACTAAATGTCTGCTGTCATAGAGATGCCACCAGCAATTAAGGGAAAGCAAAAGGTGTATCAGAGAAGAAAGAAAACTTCAAGCTAATTCCAGTAATTATTTGAAATATTAAGTCAATGCGTTATATACATATTTAACTAATTGTTCACAAATATTCATTTATATTTTTGATAATAGGGCTTAAGAGGTAATTATAAGTTATTGTTTGGGGATACAGTATGACAGTTTGCTACTTGTATACAATGTGTAAGAATCAAATCATAGTACTAAGTATTTTATCTCAGAATTTAAGAAGTTTTTGGCTGTCACATAATTGACCAGATTATGATAGGAAGTGAAATATTTCAATACCTGTGTATAGTGTGAATTGATCAAATCAAGGTAATTAATATTTTGTTGCTTTTAAATTTTATTTCCAAACCTTCTTATTTTCTAATTATTCAACGTAATTTAGAGACAATTCAAATAACTGATAAGACACAACCTTTTCTATCTTTCTGGGAAATTCACAAACTAGTCTTTAACAATTCCTCTAAGCCTGGGAAGAAATGCTGTTTGATAACGACTGTACATCGAAATGGATGTCTGTGGTCATGACTTGAGCAGACAGCTGAGTAAAAAAATATTAGTTTACTTTCTTTATGTTTCATGCTGCCAGTTTTGTGCATGTAAAATTATTTTCCCAACCTGAGGTAATTTAGAGCTGGGTACAAATGAGATTGCGTCACATTGGAGTTTCTACGTCTGTAATCTTTATTCTAGAACTTTGAGCCAAAACAAGTTAACACTTTTATTCTTTAGCAAGAATTTGGTAGAAGATGTTTTACCTATTTTTAGAAGAAACCAAGTGAAACTTCTAAACAGCTTATTCTAAAGCAAACATTAAGATATATTTTGTACATTCAGTAACATCATAGAATATGATTTCTATTTAAAGTGGAGGTTAACACAGACTGTCTGCTTTGAGGAACATTAAGAAGGGAAAGTCTTTAGTAAGGAGAATTTGGAAAATGAGCAAGAAAAAAATATTAGTTACTTTACTGTATCTGGGGAGAAATAAGAGAATGAATCAAGAACTGGGTAATGGAAAATGGAAAAGTATGAAAGAAACTTATGCAGATAGATTAATGGTAGGAACGGGATACCCTAAATTCTAAACACAGAAGTCTAAGCTTATGATTGTGGAGCTTCCTTTAGGAAACCAGAATCTCTTTCTGAGTCAGGGTTCAACATAACATCTTAACATGATAATTCTGACAGCTTTGTACTTATGATTTAGAAACAAAAATGGAACCAACTGGACACAAGAGGTGATGCTGATTCAGAAGACACAAGGTCTAAATCTAAATTACTGAACATGTCAAGTAGGACATTCATAGACTGGTAGAGTTAATTTGCGAGGCATAAAACACAAGACATAGAATCTATTTAATGATGCAAGGCTAGGAAGGAAAAGAATTCTGTGATAATACTTATGCATGAATATTGTGTGTATGGGTAAAGATAATTACAGGAGAAAAAAATCCTTAGTAAAAAAGGTCTTTAGGTGACATTTAGAATCAGGATCCAGGTACTGCCGCATTCCCAGTGTCTTGCTAGGAAGGGAGGAATGTTAAATACAACCAGTGGGAGGCCCCAAGCATTTTCTCTGTGGAGATATTATTTCATTTATTTACCATTTCCCACCTCTCTGTACATGTGACTGTGCATGTGTGTGTTCTCATGAGTATTCCATGGTGCCCATACTGATCTCATGGCACACCCTAAGTGAGATCATTGTCTCATCTACCATAAGGACCCCAAGAATAACAGTGAAGTCATGATGTTTGGTGATAAGTGCCTTTTGCAGTTGAGCTATCTCACCTCTCTCACGAACCTTCAGAATTCCTCCTGAACTCACCTGCTGCTCTAGAGGGTGGACCAGGAAAAAGGGAGTAATATTCTCTTTGTTTTCCCAAGGATTGTCTTTTATTTTGAAATTGAACTACTGAAAACACAGAGGGTAATGTAAAATTTCTATTAATAGCATAAAGGCATAAGCATAGGCAACAACAGATATCCCTCTGAAAGTTCACTGATTGTAGAAAAAAGATCATGGGTTCTCTAGCTCAGAGTAGGCTTGGTGGAGTTAGAAAGGACAAAACAAGGAGGTATCCTGGGAATTAAAACAGATGAGTGAAGAAAAGTTGCTGCAATCCACATGGTGGTAAGTATCTTCTGTAAAGGCAGATACACAATGAACATTTGTATTTCAGTATAAAAGTAAGTAGTTAAATGTAAAGAAAGGTATTAGGCAACAAATCCCTAATAAACAGAATGTAAAAAATAAAAGTCTCACTACTGCTAAGCTGAGACTATCTTACATTTTCTGATAGCATCTGGCCCTTTTTTTTTCTCATAGCCATTTCCATAATAACTTTTCCCCACTGACCTATGGAGACAGCTTTCTCTGCAAAGCTGCCATTTTGCACAAACAGAGAAGTCCTGCTTCAGAGGTTACATAGATTAAAACAGCTGTTCATCTCCTGTGGATCTGGAAGGCTCAGTTCAGCTCCTCAACTATTAGAATACCCCTAGGAGATTCCAAGTGTGTTCACTGATGGATGGCAGCCTGTAGAGTTTTGCTGCTTCATGGGCATTCCTAAACCTGGAGACATTTTTATATGGTAAGATGACATTCTTCTCCTTGCCTATTCAGGTACTGCTGTGATGGGCACTATCACAGAACATGAGGATGATGCTAAAGATACAGCTGGAAATAACGCTTAAAACTGTCCCTGTCTATCAGTGAAACAGCATAATGCTTTTGGACAACAGCATTTTTTTCTACCATAAAAGTAGTATGCAAAAGTTCTTGGTATGATATTCATGTTAGAATTCTTGCATTGCAAATCTATTCTCCAGTGCTACAGGTATGGGAGGTAGGACATGATGGGATTTATTTAGGTCAGGAGGGCTCTGTTCTTAGTGCACACCATAGATTAGTGCCTTTATAAAAAAAATGGATGGCAGAAAAAAGTTTGCTCCTTTCAGTCCTGCCTTTCCTGTTTCCTCCATGAAGGTCCAGCAAGGAGGCTTTGAAGGACTAACTCAGTGGCCCAGCAGTTGCCTACATCATTGATACAGTTCTACAAGTGCAGAGATAATCTGAATAGTTCTTTCTGAATCTTCTGAAGGGAAGAGGTTGGCAAAAGTCCTAAATGTACCCTACTTAGGTACGAAAATTTTAGAGAAAGTTTGGTCAGCACTTAATAATAATTTTGCTGAAAGTTATTTTAAGGATATCTCTGAATGAGAATCTTTGTTGTAAGTGTAGAACTGGATTTGGACAGCATCCCACAGAGATATTTTTAGGGTTCTAGTTTCTACAAACAAAGAGTTTGAAAAAGGACACATGCACTGTGGTAAAAATAGAGAAAATTTATTAAGAGAAAACTGTAGTGTTGTAATAAATAACTGTGTTCATTCCTGCTGGGTGAATTAAGTGATTATTAATTTTTATTTTCCTTCGAGTTTGTGTTATTTCCAACTAAAAGATTTCTGACATGCATTAGTGAAAAGATGAATTAGAATTAGGAATTAATTTATAAGATTGTGCAACATTTCTCAGTGAATTGTGAGAACATTATGATGCAGGATGCTCTGAGCGTCTTCTCTGTTTTCTCTAAGATGATACAGGGTTGTATCATCCTAAATGCATAGAAGACAAGTTAATTTGTCCCTTGAAAATGAAAGGCTCGGAGGCTTAACTTCTTCAAAAAGAGCAGCTCTAAATGAGAAATGCATCGTAATCCATCTTGAATTAAAACAAGATAACTCCTCAGATCACATTTTCACCTTGATTCAGAGCTAGATGCTGTACTAGTTCTCAGAGTTCCATTCAAAGATCAGGAGACATCACTTACTAACTAGCTGGCTTTAAGTGAACCACCTTCTCTGTGACCTTATATATGAAACATAGGTAGTATTAATAGTTATACCATAGGGCTGATGTGACCAGGTATAGCATAGATTTATCTTTACAAAAAAAATCCTTAGCTCATGTAAGGAAAATAATTCCCACCATTTGTATTATTGATATATTTACTTTTTCTTCCCAAGTAAATTTTGTTTTATTTTATAACAGGTATCGGTTTATTTAATGAGTACCATCTACAGACTACCTTTAAATGAATAAGTGAATTTAATTTTTTGTTTTGTTGCCCATTCTTTTATGTAATGTATAATTCACCAGAGTCTCACATTAGTTCAAGTTTCATCTGTCAGAACTGAAGACACATGCAGTCTTTATAGTGGGTAATCATTCAGTATAGACAAAGGAGGAAAGAAGACTGATATGAGTGTATAATTAGGAATCTGAGCATAAGGAGATTAAACACTGTTCTTCCAAGTGTGTTGGGGGAAATTTTGTGTGTTTTTTTAAATCTCATAGATACTCTGGACTCTACATTGTATATACATACATAAAAAATAGTCGACATCCATATTCAAGAGGGAAATTTGTTTATTTCCAGCATTTTGCTAGCTTTTGACTGTACAAAGAAATCAGAGTTCATTTACAAGCACCGTGGGACTCATATTTTATTTGTAAAGAAAAAGTAGGCTTTAAGCTTTCTCTGGAATTTCCTTCCCTGCTTTACTTAATAAATATTTCATAGGGGTTATTTTTAGTGCATGCTTTATATTGTAAAAACAGAAGCAATGTAAAAGCTAATATAAGAATGATTTTAAATAATATATCATAAGAAAGTAGCAGTGAGAATAAATATTGAATAAAAGTATAATGTACCTACCAAGGCAATGGTGATCAGAAATTGCAGTTTTATTAGTTTTCAAATCACATCATACCACCAATCTCCATGTGTGGTTCTTGGGAAGTTTTATCTATGATTTACTCTTTGCAATGTTTGAATCATAGTATGCCTTCTATCTGAAACAGAAAATGTTTACCTAAGGAAATCACTGTACACATTACCCAGAATGCTAGAATGCTCAGGGATGCTTGAATGATACTTCTTTGAAAATCAATACTTTAGACTTTACCTATTAAAGATCCATATCTAATCTATCTTGTTACAATAAGGGGAAGGTAGTTGTGGAACGAGTTCTCATGGTTATCCCAAGCTGCAAATTTATCCAGAGGTACAATAAAGTCTGTGATTTTATTTGATTGTTGTAAATTTATCTTCCTTGACTATTTTTGGGTCATAGTTTTCTAAGTTGGTTGTAATGTTCCATACCCCATTAGAAAGTTTTTCCTGGTTATCCTAATTCATACTAATACAAAGTACATTTCTGTCTAGTTAATTAAAATTTTAGTATATTGGTATAGTACTATTAGCACACTATTACATACCTTACTGTATTGTCCTAATCCTTTCTGTGATGTAACAAAGTAAGAAGTATACAGGAACTTACAGTAACCATTTTGTCAGGTTCATACATTGTCTTACTTTCCTATGGCCATGACAAAACACCATGTCTAAGAAACTTTTTTTTAAAGCACTTAATTGCTGAATTGCTTCCAGTTCAGAGGGCAAGTCCATGACCATCATGGTAGAAACCATGGTGGCAGGCAGACAGGCCTTAGAGTTTTCATTTGGAGAAAACCATGAGCCAAAAAGAAAGAAAACTAAATGGAGATAGTTTGAGCTTCTGAAACATCAAAGCCCATTCCCAATGACACATTTACCTCCAACAAGACCACCCCTCCTCCAAGAAAGTCACAGCTCTTAATTCTTCCTATATAGTTTCACCAGCTGGAGACAAATATATGAGACCTCATTCAAATATATGAGACCATGGAGGCCAATCTGATTTGAACCACCACACTGATTTTGAAGCAGCAAGAGCAAACTAAGGATTTCTCCTTTGTGTTTCACAATGTCTGACATCTCTGTTTGTTGATAAGGCAGCATATAGGTGATAGGATGCCCTGACAATTCACTCACCAACATACCTGGCATTTGGCTTGAGAATGACTCAGAGACAAATCATGTTGATCATAGTACCAACATGTGAACTTCCTCTGTGGCTTAACTTCCTCACGTCCTGTTATCTAGTAGAATTCGGGGAACAGGACTGAATCTAGTAGAGGTTTTTCCAGTCTGTGAGGCCTATCCTGGAAATCATGTTTCTGTGAAAGCTTCATAATGAGAAATGGTCCTGCAATGTGAATATCAGATAGCTGGCATGAATTCTTTCTCCTTACACAGATTCATCTGCCAAACCAGTGGAGAGAGCACAGGCTTCTGCACAAATGCTCTGGGGTGCTCTGACATTGATTATGAAAGAAGATCCCACATTTCCATAATCAATATTTGTATGTTTTCATTAAGACTTTTCCTAGAAATATCATCTCAGTACAATTCAAGGACTGCTCCTTGATCATCGTTCTTCTTTTTATTATATAATATCTTAGCAACCAAGTGATCAGGTTGAGAGAAGATGACACCTGATGCAAACATCTTTAGCACTTCATCTTGTCCAACTAAGGGGAAAATTGTATTAATGATATAATTTGGAAATGAGTCTGAAACTATTAAAAGAATCATGAATATAGTCAACAATGCAGAAATGGTTCATTAAAAGCAGTTCTTTTTCAATAGAATTATATTTGTCTATAAATGTCCATCTTGTTTATGCTTCCTATTAACAATGATGTAGCAAAACCTTTCCTGCCTTATTAGAGTTCAATACAAACATTAAAGTGATTGATGTATGTAAATCACTTTTTTTAACTTCTTATAAAGCAGTAAGGCTTTGTTAAAGGACACCCAAAGTTTAAAGATTAGTATATAAACCTCTTTAGAAATCTAATAAGCTCCAAGTGAAACTAATTTGCAGGTGAGTGGAATTGTCTTCGGTGAAATATAAAAACATTCTTTACAGCTTATATTCTACTCTCAAATTTTATAGTTCAAGTCAGTTCACATAACTAGTTATACTGAGATTGGAGGTCTCTATAATGGTAGTCATTAAAATTGTTGAAAATTGTGAAAAATTTGTAATAAAACTTTAAGAGTCAGGCTTTGTGATAAAGAATTAAGGCAATTACTACATTCTGGGCTTTCCTCTACTTCAATGCGTTGTGATATGATTCCCAAGTTGATAATGTTGTTTTCTGTTTCTACTACCCCAATATAAAAATGTAACAAAGAGTCAACTGCAGATTATTACAAATTCCTAAAACAGAATTTTTCAGGGAAATGTTTTTATTAGTAGGAAGCTATTCATATAAAAATGTGGATAAGAAACTTGTGGTTATATGTAACGGCCCGTTCTGTTGCTCTGGTCCACGGGTCAGAGTCTAGTAAGAGAGAGAGTGGGGACAGAGACGGGAAGAATGGAGACAAGACAGAGTCTGCTGGGTCTGTTCTGGAGACGAGTCTGCTGAGTCTGCTCTGGAGACAGAGTCTGCCCTGTTCTCTCCTCAAGTCTCTCCTTTTATATCTCTCCTCAAGTCTCACTTTGAGTCTCGCCTTTAATCTCTCCTTGAGTCTCACCTTGAGTCTCTCAAGTGCTGGGATTAAAGACGTGTGCCACCACTGCCTGGCCTTGATTGAAAGGATCAAGATAATTATCAGAGTGTGCTCAGCTGTTGTAGACTGTTGAAAACAAGTCTCTTGTCAGGGTATATGGCTCAAGATGGCTGCAAAGATGATAGCCGCTTTCTGCTCAGAGTCGACTCCCAACAGTTATATAATATTTGACGGCCAGGTGATAGACGCTGACTATTAGCCCATACTGCAACAACTTCACTTCCTTACTTTTGGTAACAATTTTCTCTCTTCTGAAGAATTCTATTTAGCTGGCCAGCCTAGTCTGGGAATCTCTGGTGAAAGTGATCATTCTGAGACTATATGCAAATGCAATCACATCCAATTGGTTTTGATATACTCCCTAATCTGTTTTACTTTTTGAACTGTAATTGTTAATTGAAAGTACAGGTTGTTCAGTGAAAGTATGCCACAAAAGGAACAGTACCATAGATGAAAATATGTTTTTATCATCACCCATATTTCATAGTTACTACTAAAACTGTGGAGCAGTGTAAAATCCAGTTACTTCAATTGAAGAGAATGATTGACTTTTTAAAATACTCCACAGGCTATAATTAACTTTAAAAAATTCCCAGTTAAGAGCTTTCTTTAGTAATTTAACTACAATTTGAATTCACTTCATAATATGCCAGGACATTTAAAAAACATTGACCAAAGCTTAATGAACAATAACAGTCCTATTAACTTTTGAAAAATTATAGTCATTTATAACAGTGCTTTGTGAATTGTCTGGGGTGGCACGTTTCTGATCTAGGTTTTTGTTTTTTGTTTTTTGTTTTGGTTTTTTGATTTGTTTTGTTTTTTATGGTTTTCTACAACTTTTGTATCAGGCTCACAACCTCAATCAAGATTTTCTTATCTAATGATAGAAATTAGGATTCTAGTTTTAGCTAGAAGTCACTTTGAAGAATGCAGTTCTAGAGAGGTCAAGGAATAAATAGAAGAAAGAAAGAAACCTATGTTTCATACAATATATTACCCCCTTTGTTTCTTTATTATCATCATCATTAATATTTTATATATTCAAAGTATTTTCATATGTCTTTATACTTATACCCTTTGAGATAGCAGCATGAAAATTTTGTAGATGAGAAAAATAAACCTTAAAAGGAGTTTGTCCATGATCCTAACATTAGAGCAAGATAGAACCAGGTTTTACATGTTAATAATAGTTTTTCCCTTACAAAGTCAGGTAGGAAATTCAATGTGTCTTTCTTCTATATTGGATATTTTATTTATTTACATTTCAGATGCCATCCCCTTTCCCCATTTCTCCTCCCTACAAACCCGCTATCCCATCCCCCTCCTCCTTTTTGCTTTTATATCATTTTAATTACATGCAAGTACTACAGTCATTTTTAGGTTGAAGAACTAGCTAGGTGCAAATAGTCAAGGAACAATAAAGACAATAAACAAATAGTCGAAGAACAAGCAAGGCAATAAACAAAATTCTGTAAACACTCCCATGATCACTGTTTCTAAGGGCTTATCAAGATAGCCAAAATATTTGGGCCTAATTCCCTGTCCTAGCCCAAAGTCATTTTTGTGTCTGAAGCCTTCTTCCTTGTTCTAGACTAAAATTTAGATTCCTACCTGAAATTACTTTTTTGTTCTAGCCTAATATTTAGATTCCTGCCTGAAATTACTTCTTTGTTTTAGCCTAATGTCAGATTCCTGCCTGAAGCCCACTTTCTTGTCCTTGGCCCATGTCAGATTCTTGCCAAGCAGCCCCAAAGGCTCTTTCACTTCTCCTCCTTTTTTATTTCATAAATAAGACTGAGCCTGTCTTAGGTCATTCTGCCAAGAATGCCTTCCTTACCAATAATGGAATATGCATTATCAAAGGCAATACACTTCTGTCTTAGGTTGGTAAGGCTCTGTGAAGAACCTTACCCATCTTTGACTTGCCAGCCTGTTAGATAAATAACTCTGTCTGGGGATCCATTTTCAGTTTCAAGCCATGTACTTTGGCTGTCAACATGTTGATGTTGTTGTGTCTTTCTTTAGGAGTGACAAAAGTAGGTATGCACACAAGCCAACTAGCTGGTTAAAAGCTAGCATAAAATTACCCCTGGCCTGAGGTGAGTATTTCTATTATGGTCAAGCTTCAAGAATGGCATATATAGCTTGATCATACTAGCCCTTTTTGTCCTGGGAATACTTTTATTCCTGCCCATCGTGTTAAAGCTTGTCTTTAACAACATCACCATGTTGGCAGCCAAAGTACATGGCTTAAAACTGAAAATGGACCCCCAGACAGAGTTATTAAATTAACAGGCTGGCAAGCCAAGCACAGGTAAGATTCCGCACAGAGCCTTACCAATCTAAGACATAAGTGAATTGCTTTTGATAATACATGTTCCATAATGAGTAAGGAAGGCATTCTTGTTAGGATGACCTAAGATATGCTCAGTCTTGTTTACAAAATAAAAAGCAGAAAGGTGGAGAGTTTAGGGGCTGCTTGGAATGAATTTGACTTGGGCCAAGGACAAGGAAATGGGCTGCTAGTCAGGTATAATTTTAAATTGGTAGTATGAGAATGTCCTAGTTTCTTTATGGAGGCACTTAGTGCTACAAACTTTCCTCTTAGTAATGCTTTCATTGTGTCCCCATAAAATTTTGTATGTCAAGCTTTCATTTGTGCTGAATTCTAGAAAGTATTTGGTTTTTTAATTCTTCCACATTTTGGTTTGTTTTTGAGGCTTTTTATGAGTATAGCTTTTCATACAGTGGGGTTCACTTCATTTTTTTCTCTTATATTTCAACACCTCTGAATTTCAACACACTACTCTTAGGTGCTTAATCGACAAGAGATATGAAGCATCTCATCTAGTAGTGTGTTTACCCATCATGCTTAAAGCTCTAAACTCAATCTCTAGTATCACATAAATCAAAAATTCAGGAGATGATACAAGCCTATAATTCTAGGACTCAAAAGTGTGGGTAGAATTATCAGAAGGTCAGTGTCATTCTTGACTATATAAGAAACTCCAGATAAACCTACACTACATAAGATCCTATCTGACCAAGAGAGAAAGAAAAGATGAAAGAAAGTTGATTTTTTGTTTTAGTAGGTCACAGTGTGATATTAATTTTCCTGGATTTTATATTATAAAAAGATTAGACTAAAAACCATGCCAAAGTTTAGGCAAACATTGTGATTCTCTAAAACCAAAAACACTTATTCACCCTAGGCCTGTTCTTTAAAATAGCAAATTTATTTCACAAAGATCAGCAATATGTATTTCACTAGAGAAATAAGCTGCACATTGGAAGCATGAGTTAGTAAATCCTCTGCTTATTAAGCAAATCATTTATATGTAATATAAACCCCCAAGCATGGAAAATCGTGTTCTTAATTTTTAGAAAAGAGAAACAGTACCTCTTGATGTTTACCTGCTTTCATTAAAACCACTGAGCAAAGTAATTGAACTATCTCCACACCACACCTAAGAAATAATTGAGTTGGTAGATATAGCCTAAAGCCAAAGTGCAAGCAACAAACCTCCCTAGTTTTCAGCTATTTTAAGCACAACAGAGGATAATGAGAACAAACAAAACCCTGAACTTCATCAAGGTTTGTTGTAGAAAATATTTAATCTCAATTAGGTGTTTCTAACCCATGTTTGATCATTCAGTTCCAAGATTAAAGACACAGAACTCTTGTTGGTATAATAAGCCTCTAAAGCACTAGAGCTGGACAGAAATCTACCATCTATGCTATTATGTTTACTACTCTGCCAATATCCCCAAGATATAATTTGCCATATTTCATCTGGATCACTCTTAACTTCTATTGCCCAGCCCTCTTGGCCATATTTATATGAATCATCTACCTCTTGCCATCTTCTTCTCTCTCCACTTTCTTCTCCTCTCTCCTTGTGGTCCTGTCTCAGACCCCAAGTCTGGAAACCAAAACTCTGCCTACCTCTCTTATGCCCAGCTATAAGCTGTTGGCATCTTTATTCAACCAATAGTTTTAAATTAAGGAAAAAGATCGCATAGCATCACTCTGTGTATGTGCATATTCTCTCCTCCATTGGATCAACCTGGCCTTGGGGGTCAGTATTTAGCTTTACAATAGAAGGCAAAAGACCAAATGTTAACAAAGTTTCATCCTGAATAAGCCTCTTTTCCTATGTATTGTATTTAAGGGGAGGCTAGAGATTGAGCCCAAGGACTTACCGGGTCAGTCAAGCACTTTGCCACTGAGCAGTGCCCTCACAGTCTGTATGCTACTCATGAGTGCCCTTATTTGTTTCCTATATTCAGCTCTCATCAGGTTTATATCTATTCCTCTCTCCAAAATTCCATGTTCACATCACCTTCCATCCAGTTCAAGATATATTCTTTAAGTTCTTTACCTTCATTTTCTCCCTGTAAAAATACTCTTCTGGTTTTGCAAAATCATAGTTAAGTGTGGAAATACTATCATTTTGTTTTTAATGTTTCTATGCAATATATATGTTATTAGTTTTGCCTGACCCTCTGCTCCTCCAGTATCTCCTCAACCACTTATCCCTTCAAAATATTATGTTCTTTCTCTCTCAAGAGAAAGAAAGAGAGAGGGATGGAGAGAGGAAAGGAGAGAGAGAGGGAGGGAGAAAGGGAGGAAGAGAGAGAGGGGGAAGAGAGAACAAACAACTGAACTGGATGGAAGGTGATGTGAAAAAAAAGAAAAAAAGGAAAAACTAAAAGAAAAGAAGAAAAGAAATAAGCTTACTCAAAAAACCATGGAATCGGTTTTGTGTTGGCAAACTATTCCCAAGCATAATGCTAGTGAAATGTAGTTGATATTCCCAAAGTCACTCCACTGAAGAAAACTGAATTCTCCTCTCCCAGCAGCTATCAAATATAAGTAACTTCTCCATTAGAGAGGATACTGAGTTGGTCACTGTCCTATTGCTGTGAAGAGACATGAAGACCAAGGCAATTCTTACAAAAGAAAGCATTTTATTGGGGGTTTGCTTACAATTTCAGAGGGTAAGTCCATTATTGTCATGGTGGCATGCAGGCAGATATGGTGTTGAAGAAGTTGCTTAGAGTTCTACATCCTGATCTGCAGGCAGAAAAAGAGAGAGATCCTGAACATCGTAGATGTTTTTAAAATCTCAAAGCCCATCTCCAACGACACACCTCTTCCAAGAAGACTGCCTACTCCATCAAATCCATACTTCTTAATACTAATTTTTTCAACAGTTCCATTCCCTGGTGATGAAGTATTCAAGTATATGAACCTATGGAGGCCTCAAACCATCACAGGCTCTGCATCTACTTTCCTTTCTAAATTACCTGGATTTTTTGTCTATTTTGAACTTGTACATGTATTATACACGACATCACAGTCTTAATGGGTTCATATGTGCCTCAACCCTGTTGTGGCTGAAAAATGATGTTACCTTGTAGTCTACCAACCCCTCTGGCTCTTACAGTTTTTCTGATTTTGTTTAAACTTCAAATATTTAATAATAAGCTGAAGTGGTTTTTTGTTCAAAATCCCTTACAGCATCTACACAGTCTTGCTAATGTTTCAAAAGTTATTTGAATAACTACAATCTTCTGTGCCAAGTGATGGTCATACAACAATCACACACACACACACACACACACACACACACACAATGTCACACTGTTGGAGTACTGGGGAATATGGCTTAGTTGGAAAACCTTTGCCATGCAAGCATGAAGACTTGATCTTGATCCCTAACACTAGTGTTAGAAGCCAAGCATGATGTTGCATATTTACTTATATTTCTATCAGTGGAGAGACACAATTACAAGGTTCCCTGGGTTCAGTGGCCAGTTAACCTGACCTAGTCAGTGATCCTCAGGTCTCACTGAGATCCTCTGTCACAGAAAACAATATCTGTACGACTCCTGAGGAATGATCCCTATGATTGACTACTGACCTCCACAAGCACAAGTGCTCGCATACATGTGCATCTGTACATATATGTACATGCACACACATGAACATAACATAGAGACACGCAGACACAAACACAGTGTTAATTAGAACAATACGGAAAACAAATTTTTATCAAATAACATTTAACCCATAATTTTTATTTAATTTTTAAAAGTCAAATGAGTCTTCTTTGGAAGATTGTCCTTAGGACTATCCTTAGGAATGTTCTTTGGAAGATCACCTTAAAGCTCTCAGTTCAGTCGTTTGGCTCAGGGAACATTTTAGAAAAGATGGAGAAAAAAAAATTGTAAGAGATACAGGATCAGGGAGTGTGTTGTGATATTGTGCCTTCTAGAAACATCAGAAACTATATTCATAAAAAATATCACCAGCACTACCCAAATGTGATCTGAACATGGAACACACTAACAAACATGACAATCTGGACAGATGTAATCCCATAAGGGCTTAACACTACACATGGAGCAAGAAGCAACTGAGTAAAGCTGGAGCAGGAGAGGTGGTCCTTCCTAGGAAAGGGCAGAGCAATTGGTTACCCAGTGCCAAAAGATCAGCCCTGAAAAAATATGTTCAAGTAACATTATATGGACTAAACAGGCTATATTTAGAAATATATGTGTATATACACATTTACAGAAACATGCCACAGCATTTAAAGTTAAGAAAAGTCATGAATTTGTAGGAAAGCAGGGAGGGGCATATGGAAGGGTACAGAGTGAAAAAGGGGGAGGAGAAAGCTTGACTTAAATTAAAATCTCATGAATAAACAAAAAATAAATACATAACAATCAGGACAGAAGATAAAGGACTTTCTAATACCACATGGTTTGAGAAGATTCCTTGATCACAGAAAGACTAGCACTATAGAGCAAACATTGCTTATTCTGGACAAGCTATGCTTGCAGATTTAGTAATAACCTTTCACACACACACACACACACACACACATACACACACATGTGGGACTGTGTAAAGGTATCCTGGGTCATGGCTGAGCAGTTGCCTAGAACCCCAAGACTCTGCGTGAGAACCGGCAGGAGTTCGGTGCATCCCAAGAACCCAGGGTCCTGAAAAGCAGTCACATCTCCATAGAATTACATTGTTCAGTCACATAGGCCAAACTATAGGCCTCAGGCCCTAGGGATTTACATACTAATAAAGGCCAGACAGCCCCTCCCAAAGTGCGCTGGTAGAGGGTGACTAGAGGCCTCAGGGCCTAAGGATTTACATATTAATGAAGGCCAGAGGCGGAGCAAATTAAGTATACCTCCCCAGATCCTCCCCCATCCTCCACAGATCCTCCCCCTTTCTCCCTCCCTATATAACTCGGGACTGCCCTGAGTTTTGGGGAGTATGCCTAGATTGATCCACCATCCACCATGACAATAAACCTTTCTGGAACCAAGGACTTCCTCATGTCATTGGGGCCTGCTGCCCCCAAAGCCTCTGGGCCGCTAGAACCATAGACGTTCCTCCTGCATGTGGGGCCAGCCGGAGCGTGGAAACCCAATGGGACACCACAGCTGTGGCCACTAATTTTACACACATACGCGCACACACACACACACACACACACGCACACGCACGTGTGTGTGTGCGTGTGCGTGTGTGTGTGTTCTGGTCAACCATGAGATGAGCTATGTAGACTCTGCAACCTGATCTCATTCTATGATGTATTTCACAATTGGCTTATAACATTGCTAAGGATGAAAGACAAATAAGGTATTTTGTCATAGTAATAAAACGTTTGACAAATACAGTGTCTATGATCTGAAATCTAAACAGCAGACAAAGTGACATAGGCACAGGAGGAAATGTTAGTTCTCTATCGTCATGTGCCTTAAATGTATCAATTTTGATGACATAATGCTAAACTATCAGGTGCCATGCAGGAGAAGCTGTGATGGGCAGGTCAGCTTTTTCACAGTTTTGCACCACTGTGATGAATGTAACTAAGAGAGGCACAGCACCAAGGTATGCATCTCTTGATTGTTTCTTACTGCTGTTGTTCCTTCTCATGTTTGCCATAGTTATATGTATGGGACACATTACTCCTGTTGTAATTGGGTGTGGAAAGACCCTCAGGGCCTAGTCTCTAGAGTGATTGCTGCTTGGGAGACAACCCACTCTATTGGTCAATTTTCCTGTAGATCTTTATGAAGATGAACTTTCTTAAAATAATATTATTCACAATATGATTTAAATAGTTTTATAAATTTAGGGTAGTTGATAGAAAATATAAAGAGATGGTTTAAGTCGTTTTGCCAGAAAGATAGAAGAAAGTTAGAATTAGGAGTAGAATGTGCACCCTCCCTTGTAAAACAGTGAAAGCTGCAGAGTTTACAAAAGGAATACAGAGTGTTTTCATGCATTACAAGTAAATAATTGTGATTCAAAGATAAAAAGAGGCTGTAGACTACTTCATTTGAAGTTAGGTCTGAGTTCCTGGATCTTCTGATATAGAGGTGTGATAACGGGTTCCAGTGTGCATCATAAAGAGATAAGATTACTAATAAAGAGTAAATAATTGTATTGTGAGTATAACAATAGAGAATAGATTACTAATCAGTTTAGCTGAACAGGAATTCAAAAATAAGATGTAAGGAAGATGATCTATTTCTTGTTAAACACAAATTATTGTCAGCTAAACAGAATAAAACTTGCTACTATCGATTGGCTAACTTAAGCTTTGATAATCAACGGTAAATATTATTGCTTTGGAGTTATGATGAATGTGTTGAGAGAAAGATAGATGGGAAATATTTATTCGGGTATGAGTTTCAAAAGAAGAATCCATAATCTAAAATCATGTTGTAATTTCCTTTTGTGTAATAATTTAAATCTGTTCTTGAAGAATATGATCATGTGGTGACTGTTGATTGTTTTTGGAGAATATGTAACTTATGGCTATGAGATAATCTTTCTCTTATATAGAGAATTTTTCTCTCGGTTGGTATAAAAAGGTTAAGAGGAAAAAAAGTTGTTGGAGCTTGGTCACTGAAGCTTGGCTTCAACAATCAAACATGTATGTATATACATATATAAATATATATATGTCTATGTGTCTATGTGTATATATATGTGTGTGTGTGTGTGTGTACATGCATATGTGTATATGTGTCTACATATATATATATATATAAGTTGTAGCTTTGTTCCATTCAACAAATGTGTCTAGATGTGTATATGTATATATGTAAATTGGTTTGAACTTGTTGAAACTTTCTTCATCTACTAAGTGTGTGTGTGTGTATGTGTGTGTGTGTGTGTTTGTGTGTGTGTGTTCCCTTACTCATTTTACCAGACTGGGGATCTACTTACCAGGCCCCAAGGAATCAAACTTTGTTCCCTGAGAGAAAAGTCTGCTGTCTGACTAATTGCAAGCTCTAAGGTTTGCCTCAGTTTACCATGGATGATGGAGCTGGCCTTTGACACTAAACAATAGTAATATTCCTGGTAAAGCTGTTCTTTGAATAGAAGGATAGATAACAAGAATACCAAACAAATCAACGGCTTTTATTCTTATGACTCCTACATCTTATGAAAAATATTAACATGTCTTCTTTAATTTGAAACTAAATGGCACAAATTGGTCACATGGTAATATATAAAATTATAAAACTCATCATAAAGCTAATAGTATACTCAAATTTTGAATATTTAAATACTAATGTAGTTGCTCATGGCAATTTTCTCTCTTTTATGAATGTTATAACCATTGCTTCTGTACTTTGTTTGGGGTTGGTCTGGTGTTTTCAGCTGTCCTGGATCTCCATAGACACACACACACACACACACACACACACACACTATTATACACACATATCACATTATATACTATCACATGCACCACACACACATATACTCACACACACGTATACATACACACACTCACATACACATGCACGTAATTTAAAATAATGTCTTTTAAAACATCATTTAAAAACTTATATCACAATAGATTATTAAAACTAAAAAAAAAAATACTTCAAAATATCTAGAAACAAAGTACCAAAACTGAACTGTTATTTATCAGTCATCACTTTATTAATCATCATTTAAATTTAAGGAAAATAAATTCTCCACTAAAAGGACACAGAATGATTAAATGGGTAAAAAAAATATTTAAAGATACAACTATATATTTCCAACAAGACTCTCCTTTGATTATATAGCTTAGGTAGACTGAAAACCAAAGGAGATAGAAAGATAATCCATGCAAATGTACACCAAGGAAAAAGCAAGAAAAATTATAATTACATCCAACCTAAATAAGCTTCACTGGGGTAGAGAGACAGCTCTGTTTAAAGAGCATTTGCTCTCCCAGAAGACCCAACTTCACTTGCCAGTACCCAGGTCATGTGGTTTGCAACTACCTGTAACAAAAACTTCAGAGGATAAAAAACTTGTTTCTGCAACCATGTTCATACATATGGCATACTTTCAGATGACATACAAATAAAGAAATAAAAATTAAAAATAAAAACTATAATTAAGGACAAAATTATTATATAATATAAAAATGGTCATTCAGCAAGATGATACAAAAATTTTTAATATAATATCATGATCAGAATATATAATTGTACAAGATGACTAATAGATCCAAGGAGACAAAGGACAGCAACATATTAATTACAAGTGACCTCAGTATATTACATTCCATAAAATATAGACGGTAAAAACAGAAAAATGAATAAACAGCATGAAACGAACCTAGCATACATTTCTAAAATATTCTATTCAACAATTAAACATTACAAGTTTGTCCTAAACACAGATAAGGCATTCACCTGAAAGGATGACACTATATCCAAGAAGATAAAGGACAGCATCATATTAATTACAAGTGACCTCAGTATATTACATTCCATAAAATATAGACGGTAAAAACAGAAAAAATGAATAAACAGCATGAAACAAACCTAGCATACATTTATAAAATATTCTATTCAATAGTAATACATTTTAAGTTTGTCCCAAACACAGATAAGGCATTCACCTGAAATGATGACACTATATGTAGTTCATGGAATTAACGTCAACCAATTTTAACCAGGATGGAGTAATAGCAAGTATATTTTCTAACCATGGTTATAAGTATAAAAGTAGAGTAAAATCAGCAAGACAGATTGTACCATGGCTTGCTGTGCAAACATGAGGGCAGTTTAGACTCCAGAACACACAGAGAACCACACGTGTACACATGCACATCTGTAACTATAGTGTTCCTCTCCTGTGACTAGCCCTATGTGTACCTAGCTCCATGTGTGCAAAGTCTTCTCATATGGAAAATTTTCAAAGCAGTATAAGCTCTCTGTTCCATCAGCCAGAAGGCTGGGCTCCAGCACTATTCTGCTATGAATAAGACAAGTGACCTTTGACATTGATTTTCTGTGATTGCTGCCTTATAAAATGGTATAAATTATAGATTTTACATACATAAATTAATTGGAAACCTTGTACTACACAGTATTCTGAGCTTCCCTCCAAATCAATACAATCACCACTGCTAGTGAGTTCATAACATTCTTCAAAAGCTCTCCAACTTTTTCGATTAAGGGACCAAGGTTAAACATTATCATCTGACACAAACAAATAGATGAGGTCCTTTCTAGTAATAAGATTTGAGAATCTATTAATAGTCTGCATATACCTGGTATTTCTCTCATCAAGATATATTTGCTGGGAGCCTACTGTAAATCCGGGAGTGTGCCAGACAAGGAATATGTAACAATAAACTTCACTGGTCTCTAGGATAATTTATAGTCCATAAAACTTACAGTTTCTATTAATGTACTGGGTATGTCCTATGAGTAGATGTTTCATTCTCTAATGTATTATAGAGACTATTTACTGGCCCTTAACCTGAATTCTCATTTTGTGGCATTCCTGTGTTGCCAAAAAAGAGATGAATTCCTCCCTCTCACGTTAGTGTATTGATTTTTATAAACTGAATTAATCTATTGACTTTCTGCTGAATTGCCATTGCTACTTGATGAACATGCATGTATCCATATTAATATGGATAGCTTACTCCCACACTGCTCTAGCTCTGTGTATACTTAGAAGTTATGTGATTCAATTTTCCGATAAACAATTACATCAGTGATGTAGTTGCCTATGGTCACTAATATTATGGAACTCCGGTATTCTGATCCCAGTTCAGTGGTATGCCTATTAAAGACTCCATTTCAACTATCAGAGCAATCACCTAGGTAATAATACATTCTTCACTTAAGCATGAAGAGATGGGATATGGTGAGTTATGTCTGCATAATAGAAATTCCCCTCCAATCAGGATAATGCTAGATAATGTAAAGCTACCTTGGAATGTTTCAAGTGTTGAAAGAAGGCAATGAAATAAGCATAGTACCTGAACCTGAACTAACAAATAATGTGAGAAGTTAGAACACGTAGGAAGCACTGAGGAGGTAAATCAAGTCAAAGCATGGCATATTTCATGGAACCACAATACTGATAATGGGAGTATTCACATGGGTGAACTGAGGTGATAATATGGTAGGATAAACACGGGTCAAAGATGAATATAATTTTTAAACTGTTGTTGGCTTTGGTAATGTCTGAGCCCTATTAGTGAGGCCTGAGGGAAAATAGAATACCAGGTGACTGTAACACAAAGCCACACCTGCATCTCATAAGGAAGGCTCATCCTTATTTTTTTTTAATTAAGAATTAACACAAGAGTAGTATCCAAGAAAATAACAATGATTTGGAAGGCAAAACCATGGAAAAATACAGGAAGTGACCAAGGTCAGTATATGACTAAAGTAAGCAGCCACTCCTGTAGGAATGAGGGAGAGATGACAAGCAAAATCAGTAAAAGGAAGAAAGATATTGTCTTAGTCAGGGTTTCTATTTCTGTACAAACGTGATGACCAAGAAGCAAGTTGGGGAGGAAAGGGTTTATTGAGCTTACACTTTCTACATTGGTGTTGGAACTCCACACCAATGTAGAGCATATGCATAACCCAAAAGAAATAGAATCCAGAAATAAGAACTAGCCTGGTACCCAATGGTGTCCTGTGACAACTGACAAAACTGAAGGTAACAGAAGAGTGACTTTGATGGAACTTGTCCCATAGGACAGTGCTGTGAATGATTGTAGAGGACAGGATTGGAACTCAAGCAGGTCAGGAAGCAGGAGCTGATGCAGAGGCCATGGAGGGATGGTACATACTGGCTTGTTTCCCCTGGTTTGCTCAGCTTGCTTTCTTACAGAATCAATACTATCAGCTCAGGGATAGTACCACCCACAAGGTGCCCTCCCCCCCTTGATCACGAATTGAGAAAATGCCTTATAGCTGGATCTCATGGAGGCATTTTCTCAACTGAAGCTTCTTTCTCTGTGATAACTCCAGTTTGTGTCAAGTTGACACACAAAACCAGCCAGTACAGATGTCATTATACCACCTCCATAATCAAGCACACATGAGCTGAGGAAGGAAAATACAGCAATACATTTGATGATAGTGTTGAAGAAGTGTTCTGAGGAAAATGCAAGACTCTGGGAGAGCAAGAAATCTTCTTTTACATCTTAAAGATGTTAGAGACTATTATACTGTGGTGAATTATGAATTTAAAATAATGTATTTTTATACATTAGATACAGGTATAACTATAACATAGCATATGCATAACCCAAAAGAAATAGAATCCAGAAATAAGAACTAGCCTGGTACCCAATGGTGTCCTGTGACAACTGACAAAACTGAAGGTAACAGAAGAGTGACCTTGATGGAACTTGTCCCATAGGACAGTGCTGTGAATGATTGTAGAGGACAGTGACTTGGCTTCTAGGTCTCTGTGAGGCCTTCTCCAGAGAAAGAACAGGAACTCTGAGGATACAGGCCCTTTCTCAAAATAGATTGAGCTTGTTCACTGATTTCTTCAGTATAGTTAGAAACATGAAAAGATGCTCAAAGACAATTGATATCAGGGAACTGCAGAAGAAAATCATGAAATTAAATCTTCATTGTTAGAATCTGTAGTAATTCAAAAAGTAACATTGAGTCCTGCCAATGATACACCAGGCCTCAGTTCTATAGTGATTTCAATACAAAATTGAATGAGCACACAGAAGATGACCCAGCATTTACCCTCCTCAGTATTTTTCTAGAGAAGTGAAATCTGTTCACTTAGAAAGACTGTATGAAATGCTTACATCAGTGTGTATTTCTGTGTATGTAATTGCTACAATTATTAACATCTCATCTGTCACTCAGTGAGAGAATGGTGAAACAAACTGGGGAAAATCCATATCAGAGAATTCTACTTTTCAATAAATAAGAATTAATTTTAAAAATGCAACCTCAATGAATCTCCATACTGGGGGAAAATGCTAAACTCAAAAGTATATAATATGATATGGTTCCTTTCCATAGTAATTTTGAAATGACAAAATTATAAAAATTTTGTAAATGAAATTCAGTACGGAACACAAAAACCCCTTTCAGACAGTGAAACCTTATTCACATGCATGCATGCACACACACACACACACACACACACACAGATACACAAACACACATACACAAATACAATTGCTGTTTTGAAGTCACAAAAAATATAAGAATTTTTTCCCCAAGGAAGTAGAAAATATATATTTCGTAGTTTAAGGAATCAAATTTAGTCTTAATGTGCTGTGTTAGAGAGTTAAGCACACTGAGAGACCAAATTTCATGATTACCCTGATGACTGCTGTTTGTCTGATGTTCACTTGCCAAAAGCACTTAGGAGATGTTGACAGGCGAGATTCATAATTTTACAGATCTGTTTGAAAGGATTTGATTAGCTAAGAATACATTTTAAAATTACTGAGGGATTTAAACTTATAAAATATGAAAACTCATTAATTATACAAGCAGTATTAAATATTTAAGGAGATATTTTAATATAGTTTGAGCTAAATATGTTCAATATCAAGGAAAATACAAAAAGTCAGAAACCCTTTTGGCTGTTTAAGATTTCATCAATGTGTTTGACCCAAACGGGAAGGAGATCAGTGTTAATGCCTGCATGCCTTTTTTGGGGGATTAAAGGTCTCATATAAAATCAGTTGTATCAGTATGTTAGCAGTGTCAGAGGCAGAACCGAGGACATATCTTCAATATGATGGAGAACGGGATTGCCTTACTTAGGCCATGATATAGCTAAGCTCCTGAATTTGAGCTCGAATGTAAACGGCAATAACTTGGCAAGGTGTTTTAATTTCTGAGTGGAAATGCTAGCATGATTGTGCATTTGTATTTCAAGTCATAATCTGATTTAAAAAAAATCTTCCCTGTGCCAAAATATAAAAATGGCAATAAGATGTTCGTTTTGGTTCTGATAGTGCTTAATGGTGCTAAGGTAGTGTGAACGGTTGATTTGACACAGTGATTTATTTTAGGGTGGGGTTTTCTATGATGCTAACTTGGAATAAGGTCATCATGTACGGTATTGTACCACTCTATCAGTACCCAGCTCTCCATTAGGAGAGTAGAAGAAAACTGAGCTGAAAAATTGGAGAGACTAATGCAAGACTACACCCTTTATCATCTTTTTTGGTTTTTTTTAATTTTTTATTGGATATTTTATTTACATTTCAGATGTTATCCCCTTTCCTCAGTTCCCCCCCACACCCAGTAATCCCCTATCCCATCCTCCCTCCTCCTGCTTCTATGAGGATATAGCCTCATCCACCCTCTCATTCCCACCTCCCCCACCCACGATTTCCCCCACGCTGGGGCATCCAGATTTCACTGAACCAAGGACTTCCTCACCCACCTATGCCTGACACTGTCTTCCTCCCCTACATATACAGCTGGCACCATAGGTCTCTCCCTATATACTCCCAGGCTGGTGGTTTAGACCCTGGGATCTCTGGTTGGTTGATACTGTTTCTCTCCCCATAGGGCCACAAACCCTTTCAGCTCCTTCAGCCTTCTCTCTCACTCCTCCATTGGAAACCCCATGATCAGTTCAATGGTTAGCTGTGACCATCCACGTCTGTATATGTCAGGCTCTGGCATACCTCTAAGGAGACAGCTGTATCAGGCTCCTGTCAGCATGCACTTCCTGACATCCACATCAGTGTCTACCTTTGGTGAATGTACAAGGGATGGATACCCAGGTGGAGCAGTCTCTGGACCACTTCAGTTTCTGCCCCACACTTTGTCTCCATATTTGCTCCCATGACTATTTTGTTACCCCTTCTAAGAAGGGCGAAAGAACCCACACTTTGGTCTTCCTTGTTCATGAGCTTCATTTGGTCTGTGAGTTGTATCTTGGATATTTCGAGCTTTTGGGGTAATATTCAGTTATCAGTGAGTGCATACCATGTGTGCTCTTTTGTGATTAGGTTACCTCACTCCCACATGCTCAACTATGTTCATATTTATAATAGCCAGAAGCTGGAAAGAACCCAGATGTCCTTCAACAGAGGAATGGATACAGAAAATGTGATACATTTACACAATGGAATATTACTCAGCTATTAAAAAGAAATTCTTGGGTAAATGGATGAAACTAGAAAATGTCACCCTTAATCTGCAAGTTTCAAGCCTGATATTAGACAATACAATCCCCATGGACTGAATATTATATGCACACTGGGGATGAAATGCCAAATATAAAGAGACAAAGCTGAAATTGCTATTAAGATATTTATTGTCTAAATTTTAAATTAGAAACATTACATGCTCCATGTTTTCTAGCTGTCTTTGGAGCAGAGCCCCAAAGTAAAAATATTTTGAAGTCCTTGACTGTACTTCTGTTTCCGTTTTAGGGCTTCCATAGCGGTGAAGATACCATAAACAACACAATTTTTATAAAGAACAACATTTAATTGGTGATGGGTTACAGTTTCAGATGATTAGTTCGTTATCATCATGGCAGGAAGCATGGCAGCCTGAAGGCAGACACAGTACTAGAGGAGGAACTGAGAGTTCTGCATCTTGATCCAAACATAGTCAGGAGAAGACTGTCATCCTTAGGCAGCTAAGACGAAGCTCTCTTCTGCAATGAGAGAACCCTGAGCACAGGAGAAGACCTCCAAAACCCACCCCCACAGTGACACACTTCCTCCCACAAGGCCACATTTTACAGTACCACTCCCTATGGACTAAGCACATTCATATCACCACACCCTCTAAACCTATGCTTCTGGAAAGATTATATGAAAGTTATTTAGAATAAATCTAGTGGAATCTGAAAGAAAAACTGGTGAGTATCAGAAAGCCTGTGTGCTTGTTCATTTGTCATCATGAGATAGCTACAGCTATAGCACAGGTCCTCCCAATACCTTACTCATTGGCTTACTACCTTTCCCAGCAGCTGTGGTAATATTTCACTATTTAGAGGCGAGCAGGAATGTGTTAGTGGCTAAGTGACTTACTAACCAATTCGAAGCCTTTTATATTTCACTAAGAATCAGCACAGTTATCAATAAGGAGGTTAGATTCCTTAATGGATTTGATGTTAACTCATGAGATATGAGGAAAAGATAACTTTAGGTTACCTCATAATTCCTGGTTTACCTTTGCTCACAAATAGAAATGGCCTATTTAGAACATTGGTCCCATGATGACTACTACACAAATAAGGAAAACAAGATGTCATATATACTTTATCTATGTAGTATACATACACAAACCCTTTTGGCTTGAAGTATTAGGATTAAGGAAAACATCCAGTCTAACTGAAAACATAGTTTATTAATCAGAAGTGGTCCAAATACTGACTGTGTGATAAATCAACATCAAATAAATTCACCATTAGTTTGCACTCAGAGGATAGAAACATCATTTATTTGCAATGTTTTTGGTGCTATTTTGTAATTTCTTTGTGGGGTGATGTGTTACTTTAATTTTTTCAAGCCTTATTTTTAATGGTGGTTCTTATACATGTTAAACTCCCTTGTAGGTCATCACCTACCAGAAGTAGTAGAAAATAAAGTATATAGGGAAGTAGACCTGTTTAAAAAGGTTCTTTGGAGCAACTCTCATCTGTGTTGTCTAGAAATTGGCAGTTTAGTTCACAGGTTAGCAGGCTGCTGCAGCTCGATCCACTTGCAAACACTTCACGGATACACCAGCAGTCCAATTAGGTAGAGTCAGGATAGCAAACATGAATCAGCAATGATGACACTACCTAGCAGAGACAGCCAGGCCACAGACTTGGCTTGAGTCAGCAGAAGGGATCAAGAGGAATGCCAGAAGACGTTCTCAGCTGTGCCTCTCTCGGGAAAGCAAAGATCATCGAAGATGTGAGACCCACAAGTGTTGCACAGCTAGCTCTGTAAGCAAGCCAAGCTCAGCCCCTATCACTGTTTGTGAAGACCATTTTATATGCTCTCCACACATCATGTGTCCTCCATGGGTCTTGCCTCAACACATATCTTGCCTGAGAACAAGTATCTATCCATGGAAGCAGCACAAAATCATAGCAAACCATCAGAAGTCTTTTGGCTTGATTCTCACTATGGAGTTCTGACAAATGCAGCTCAACTCTGCAATGTACAGTGTCCTTAGCAAAGAATCTTTCTTCATTTGCCTTGCTTTAGCAAAGCATCCTCTCTCCTGTGTCTACTTCAGCGAAATGTTTTTTCTATGTTTGCCCCAGCAAAACACCATCCAACAGACTTTCCAAAGAACCCTTAAATTTCCACTTCAGTGACGAGATGGAGTAACAAGGAAAACAGATTTGCTCTTCTGGGACTTTATGCTTTTCTCCACTGCAGCAGATCCTGATGGTGTGAAGCCAAGAAAAAAAAATGTAATTTTCACAATCTCTCATACTTTGCAAATGAGGATTCTTTATGACTGTGCTAACTTAGCTGCAATACACTTCCTAGTCAAGCTGACAAAATAATCATCTTTCTTTCATGCTCTCTCTTTCTTCCACACTGAGCCTGTCAGCTAATGCATAAATAGCTGAAAGAATGAGCCTTTGAATTATGACATCATCTTGCATTTGGGAGGATTTTTCCCCAACAAAGGCCGTCGCTGGGATAGTAATTTCAAATCCGGTTACTGTGAACTTATCATCAAACCTCATGTATAAATAAGAAAAGCAAAGAATTATTAATCATGTGCATTATCTCCTCCAGACATTGGCACCACGTTTTGTCTGCTGGGTCCCTTTATGCTGCTGTCATTTTTCACCCAGGATGTGGTCAGTGCAGCCTTTGAATCATAAAATTCTCCAAAAAGCTAATTGCAGAGCCTGGTATTTGAATGCCAGTCAATAAAATGTGTGTGTGTGTTGTTTCCCATAAAGTGCTGACTGGTATTCAAGCAGATCCTGATAGCCTGATTGCAAAGGTAGATTTCTGTCTTTCTTAAAACTGCCAACATTGAAATAAGCCAGAGGAGCTACCTCTCTCTGGGTTCTAGGCAGGTGCAAGCATTGTTAGAATCTGTTCAGGTTGTTATACAACAGTGACTTTGCTCCTCTTTCATGTTGCCTGGTGAGATAGTTAACACTGATTACTACTTTGACAGGATCTATAATCCCCTAGGATAGTGGCTCTCAACCTCCCTAAGGCTGTGAACCTTTAATACACTTCATCACAATGTGGTGACCCCAAACATAAAGTTATTTTTATTGCTACTTCATAACTATAAATTTATTACTGTTATGAATTTTAATGTAAATATGTTCCCTAATGATCTTAGGCAACCCCTGTGAAAATGTCACTGGATCCCCAAAGGGGTTAAGACTCACAGCTTGAGAATGAGTGCCCTAGAAGTTAAACCTTTGGACATTTGTGAGGGATGGTTTAGATTAGATTAGTCTCTGTGAATTCCTCTGAGGATATCTTGATCTGATTGTGATGGAAAGTCACATCCAAAGAGAAAACCACATCCCTTGGGTCGAAGTTCTCACTTGGATAAAGAGGGAAAAGTAAGCTGAGCTGGAACATTCATCCACCACTTTGCTTCTTTCCTATGGATACAAAGTGACCAGCTGTCTCTCAAACTGGTGCTGCATGGAAACTGTCTGTCCTGATAGACTGTATCCTCAAACTGTGAACCAAAATAACCCATTTCTCCTTTAAGTTACCTTTGTCAGCTACTTTGTCTCAACACCAGAAAAAAGTTATTAAGACACAGGGATACATCTGTACGATGGACTTACTTCCAATGTTGACAGGTGTCATTAATCAAAATGCCTTCCACAAAATCATAAGTAGCTTATGGAAATAATTACATATTATATGTATATTTATGCATATGTGTATATGTGTATATATATGTATATATGCAAGTAAATTTTATTCATTATCCTAAAGAAGAATGAAATATTTTGTTGCCTGGAAATGTGTAGCACTAGACACTATCTAGTTTAGTAACATAAGCCTGGCATAGAAACATGGTTCTTCACTCCAAAACAGCGAAACAGAGCCCAATAATGGCTTTTTAAAATATCATAGATCAATGATTCAAAGAGAGTAATTAAGTGTGAATTGCCTATGAACTCTTTTGTTAGTACTTGGCTATCCTGAGACTCTTATAAGAAACAAATCTTCTGGGTCTTGAGTTCAACACTTACTCCCTGCTCGTTCTGTGGGCAGCACTTCCACACAAAGAAAACTGTTCCTCTCCTCTCCCTTCTCCCCAGCATGACTCCATTTCTGCTCACTCCTGCCTGTGACAGAATCATGGCAACAGCTGCTTCTGAAAGGGATTGGAGTCCACGGCAGCTCATCTGCAGAGAAAACTGAGGTAATCAGTTTCCACAGGAAGCAGCAATCAACTAAACGTTCTTTGCCAATTGCATGGGCTGCTTGACACTAAAAGGGTATTTCTTGATTCTGGGCTGGAATGTAAAAGAGAATTGCTAGCTTCTGTTGTCTTGTCAGAACAAACGAGTGTGCGCAGTCATCAGCAATGACAAATATAGTCTTCCTCCTCAGGTAATAGTTGACATTTCTCCCTTTGAAATAGCTTCCTTCAAAAAGGCTCCTTTCTCCTGCATGGGCTCCCTTGTGTGCAGGCTTTTCATTCAGTAAGTGACAATCATCTCTGGATTCCTATCATAGCCTTGGTTAAATAACACAAATGAAGCATCTAGTACACTGCCCTGAATTATATGTTAGTCTATTCAGCATGTACTAACAAAACATCATACGCAGGATGGTTTATAAACAACAAAGATTTATTTCTAATAGTTCTAGGTACTGATGAGTATAAAATTCAAGGTACCAGCAGGCTTCTGTCTGACAAAGGCCTTTTGTTGTGCCTAGAGCAACCACATTCTGCCTTCATGTGATATAAAAGGGCACCAAGCCTCCCTTATAAACATGTTAGTGCTGTGTGTGAATGTAGAGCCTCTTGACTTAGTCATCTTCCAGAGGCCTCTCCCCTTCTACTGTCTCCTTGATGTGAAGATGGCAATGGATGAGTTTGTAGGGAGACACGAACATCCAGACATCCTAGACATTAAGGCACATGTAGACAGTAAATGAGATCTCCACTCTCTTCTTCTTGAGACTACTTTTCAGCTCTTGAAGTCATCACTCCTAACTATTAAGGATTCCGAGAGTCTATTCAAGCTCCTTACATGTGACCAAACTCCTGGGCATGGAGACAGATGTTTTCTAGTCATTTTTTTTTCAAGTATTTTTCAAATATTCTTATGGTGTGTGAAAGGAAATTTATGGGAAACAACATTTTTAAAGACATTTCTTTGGTTCCTTGCTTGTTTAATAAATATGTGTGTCTGCTATCATAAGTGTATATGTACCACATGTATGCAGAAAACCACCAAGGCTGGAAGAGGGCATTGATCCACTGAAACTGGTGTAAACTTCCATATGGATGCAGAAAACTAAACCCATGATCTCTTTGAGAGCAGTAAATCTATGAACTATTATGACAGCTCTCAAGCCCCAAACTAAATTTGTAACCCCAAATCCCTTTAGAGGTGTTCCAATTTACGCTCTCCCTGTAGTGTGTGAGTGCTGGTATGAATGACTGCCTTAGTCAGTGTTCTACTGCTGTGAAGAGACTCCGTGACCATGGCAACTCCTAAAAAGGAAGACATTTTATCAGCTTACAGTTCACAGGATTAGTCTATAATTAGCATGGTGGGAAGCATGGTGGCATGCAGGCAGACATGGTGCTGGAGATGCTGTAACAGTTCTACATCTGGATTTGCAGGCAGCAGGAAGAGAAAGAGCCACTGGGCGTGGCTTGGGATTTGCAATCTCAAAGCACACTCTCACTAACCCACCTCCTCCAACAAGAACATACCTACCGGCACCATCAAGAGGGCCACACCTCTGCCAACAAGGCTACCTCTGTTCCGACAAGGCTACAATCACTCCAACGAGGATAGAGGGTAGCTTCATCTTCTAATAGTGGTGACTAAGCATCCAAATCTATAGGCCTATGGTGCCCATTCTTATTTAAATAATCACAATGACCACAATGACACATGTCCTATAATAACTCTATTCCTTCAGTGGACTTCTTTCTTTCCACCAGAGAGGCACTATTGGACATATTGTTCATTAATGGATGCAAATAAGTTCATTTGGCCTCATCTTCGGCATTTCTTTTTACCATAATTGAGGAAGAATAATACCTCTCTCTAGTTTTGTTTTGTATTTTCCTGGTGGCTGATGCTACCAAGAATTTATAGATAGAATTTTTTTGAGGTCATTTGTATTTCTTCTTTTAGCAAGTGCCTACTCGAATTCGTTGTCAATTGGGTTGCTGGCTTTTTCATCATTAAATGCAGTTGTGTTCTTTATCTGGTCTGGGTACTAGCTCTTTGTCAAATGAGTGGGTGGAAAATGTTTTATTTCAAGCTGTAAGTTAAGTCAAAGCAGAGAGTCAAAGGAAATGAAGCAGCACACAAAAGAAAAACCTTCAAGCTCACGCTTTCTACTGCACAATTCCTAAGAGTTGAGGTCTGAAGTTATAGGCAGTCACTACAAGATGAATGGATAAAATGCCATATATATATATATATATATATATATATATATATATATATATGCATATACACACGTGCCATATATGTGTGATATATATGTGTGTGTACATACATACTGTAGTACCATTTGCCCATAAAGAAATTTAAATCTTGATTTTACAGACAAATAGATAAAATTCGAGATGAGTGTTTTAAATGCAGTAGGCCAGACAAAAAACAAAATTATATTATGATTTTCACATGTGAAACCTAAACGTGTGTATAAATAAAAATCCAAGTTTGTCACCTATGTTTCTCAGTACAATGTGGGTAAGATGTGACAATATATTAGTGACTTAATATTCTGTTATAGTAAGTAGAACAGAAAGCATGAAGGATTCAATACAATTAATTACCCTGTATGAATTTGTCTGACAATAGCAGAAAATATTTGACTATAGTGGGGCTTAAATTCATGTTGTACTATATCCACTAGAAATAAGTAAAATACTTATAACAAAGAAGACGAGAAAGAAGACATAGAGTTAAAAATAACCTGAAATTAGAATGGTGCTTACGAATTATGAGAGATATGAGGTGTGAGAATAGGAGAATCAAAATTGGTCTTATTGGATGTGTGTATGTTCTATACATGTGGAAATGACAGAATGAATTCTAATGATACACATTACAATAAAGAAAAATAAAATAAATCTTTGTCATCATAAAAGTGTTCCCACTGAGCCTTTCCAACACTGGCTTCCTTTAACATCAGCCGCCATCTCTCTCTACATCTCTAGAGCAATTTACCTGACGTCTTACAGATTTGAAGACTTGTAAGCAAGAAATGAGATCCCATTTCCTGGCTGCAATTAGAACCCTATGATACTGCATCACTGGCCTATGGCCAGTCTCTCTCCTTAGGTAGAGATGTTGCAAAAGAAATAGCAAAATCCTTGCCACCATATTCTGCTGAGGTTGGCACCAGGAGCTTGAGAAAAGGGAGATAGCCACATTATTTCTTTAAAAATCTTCATAGTAACTAAAGCCAGAAATTTGGCATTCTGTGTGAACACCTCTCATACTTGTGACAACCTCTCTTGATTGATTGTCTGATTGTATATTCTTTACTATTTCCATGTGGAAACAGACTCTATGCTTTCCAACCCACGTAAGCATAATTGAAGTTTGCAAATACTGAAAAAGAATATTAATTCAAGCAATCATAAATCTTAGCCTTTTAATTACAAGATGAGTTTTAAGGATTTCTTGTGCTGAATTACTCCTCTATTTTCTTTGTTGGACCAGAGGAAAAATTAAATCCTTTCTATTTATTTACTTATTTAATCTTATTAGATTGTTATCAACATTCAGAAATGCTTCACAATGTTCGCTATTATGAAGATGAGTAAAACATTTTCTCCCTCCAAGACATTTGCAGCAATATAAGCCACTAAAATGAACAGTTCCATAGACCCAAGATAAACAGAAACAAACAGTGCTGTGAAATGAAAAATTTAAAAATTAGTTCATACTGAGAAACTAAAAGCAGTTCATATGTGGTCACCAAACCAACACATGCCTCTTTGCCCACTCACAGCAGGGGTTGACTCACTTTGGGTTCTGTAATTGGGCTGTTTCCCAGATTTTTTTTCCCTCAAACAGCACATCATGTCTTTCTCCTTCATCAAGTGTGTTGTGTTAACACACAAGAAAGTTGTAGGTCATTTTTACTTGTTAATTTATGTTTGTTGTGAGCTGTCACTATTCCACTATTTGGGGGTTGTATACTGTTGAGCACTGTGTGTGTGTGTGTGTGTGTGTTCAAGTTAATCTCCAGTAAAGTTACGAACATGACATTACTAAACTCAGGATCATTTGAAGAATGACTTCAAAGAAACTCTCAGTACTAAATTCTGTGGAGAATTATCAGTTCTCTTTAGATGTTAAGATTACTGTTCTGGTTCCCTTAAATAAATATTATTTAACATTAATCTAAAATTAATATTAGGTTTCATAAATATTCATTTTAAGAACTGGAATACTAGTGTTCTCATACCTTTCTGAACTCTCTAAAGTTACTATTCTAAAAAAAAAAAGAGGTGGGAAAAGAGACATTTTAGAGAAAAAAATTTCTCTAAAACTGATTGATAAAAGCATTACAAGTACTTAAGTGCTGAAGGTCCTTTGTACTTTGTATCGTACATTATTTGTAGACGTAGAGGGAAGCATTTTAAGGGACATTTTTTTATAGCTTCTTCTTTAACATTCTGAAATGTCTCACCTTCAACAGTGTAAATTAAAAAACTTTTTTCATAACTCATAGTTTCAGATAATTTTGTTACAAGTAAATTCAAATATAAAATATTATCAGTGTTTATACAGTCTCTGAAATTTTAAAAACAGCCTTCTACAATCCTGATAAAGGAAGGATGGAGACAGTAGAAAATGGCTGCATTCTCTTGGCTAATAGTTTCATTCCATTCATATATACATATTTTTTATATATATATATATATATATATATATATATATATATATATATATATTCTGTGTCATGTCACAGATCTAGAGAACAACAATGTGAAAAGCTCAGACTCCAGATGAGAGCTCGTATGTGTAAGAAGCCCCTACTCATCGTTGTCCTTGAACTCTTAGCTGACGACATTGATAGGACAGTTCTATAAACACCCTATGTATTAACCCTCCACTTTGCTCACCCCCAGCTTCTTTCATTTGTCCTCCACAGAGCAGCATTATATGCCCGGGAGGAAAAGGGATGAAATTGTCTTCTCGTTATTCCCTTTAATGGAGATTGAAAATGGAAAGGCAGAGAAGTAGTCAGTGTTCGTTTAACCTCTCATTAAGAGAAAATACACTTACTCTTTATATTCTAATTTTCTCACTTTTCATTCTTAGCCTAATTTATAACTTCTTAGGATAGTGTTAAATTAAGGATGTAAGCCTGAATGACCAATAAGAAAGACATAAATATATCCTGCAAGTCTGAACATTGGTATTTCTTCAGTCAGTCATAAAAACATTCTGGAAAAAAATCTGTAAATTGCTATCCCTAAGATAATCTACATTAACAAAGTTATGAGGTTCTACAAATTATTTGAATTGAGATTATTAGTTGTCATATTAAATTAAATTTAAAGTTGAATTGGCATAGCCCAAATTTGCTAGCTAATGCAGTTTTAAACTAGTTAAATGTTGAGTGATTCAGTTTCTTGCTTGAGTGGTTTGTCATGAAACATAACCATTATTTAGAAAGCCAACGCAAATGTGAGTCCTTAGTCAGATGACAGAATGAGCTCCTGTCTCAATTCTTTGTGATTTCTCATGCTCATTCTAAGATGTTTTGAAAAGTTCTAGAACATGAGCTATAAAATTCATAAAATGATTATTATGTAATCCTTTGGCCCTTATAGGTCTGAAAGATTCTTATAAAAACATTTTAATTGACATTTCACATACTTATATGCTCAAAATGCAATCTGATTATATATGTGACAGAGCATGTGATATTACTAAGGCAATATGGAGAATTTTTAGAAAGAAATGACAGTGAATGGGAGATATAAGATTTCATAAAGCAGTACAGACTCTAGTCCGCAAATACCTTTATTATCGTCCATGTATGATCCCAGCATTATTGTAATACGGCAACTCTAATCATGAAGTTATTGACCAGTAGCTGACCTCTACTATTCCCAAGGCTAAGTCTCATAAGAAACCTGTGTGTGAGCTAAGTCTGACCCAGGTTACCCTGTCATGGGAAGGTTGGCAAGTGCCTTCTCAAACAAAGAGAGATCAAGTTAATGCATGTATTTTGTTTGTGAGGTACAAACAGAAACATGCAGGTGATAATTTGTAAGATGATGAATTTCAACTATGATATTTTTATTTGTACAAAAAGAAGAACATAATAGTTACATAAAGTGTCTTAGTTCATGGGACACTTAGTGGAATCATGGATTATTGAAGTTATACATTTTGGAAAGGCTGTTTGATGGGGGGCTGGGAGGCTGGGGGGCTGTGATCAGACGTAGAGTGAATAAATAAATAAATAAATAAATAAATAAATAAATAGGGAGAAAGTAGTTTAAGTGAAAATTAATACAAAATTATTGGTGATTTCATGGGCTATAGTAAGTGAACATGTCTTAAATAATAATTATAAATGTTGAAGACATTACACTTAATAGTATACCTAAGTTACAAAAATACTTAATAAATAAGATTCTGAACATGCTTATTATGAAGATTGTAAATGTGCTCAAGTATACAAACACACACATTATATATGCACACATTTTATATAGTCATGCACACAGAAATTCATATACACACATTCATGCATACACATACACTCATGCACAACACAGATGCACATACACACACTAAGGCATACATATATTATCATGCACACATATCTGTGCACACTCACACACACACAGACAAATATACTTGGACAAATGAAGGAACCTTACAAATTTATCAGAGAACTAAAAGCATGCATGAGTAAATGTACAAAGGATATTGTTTGAATAATTCATAGAACAGTTACTTTGAAAAGCAAAAGAGCATACAAGACGTTCAATTTCTCCAGTCATCAGCAAAATGCAAATTAGATAAACAATAAAAGATCCCTTATATTTATGAGATCCACAGACATTTTCTTAAAAGAGAGAATATGCAACTTACTATATGAAGCCTTTGGGTAAAGTGCTGTCTTTTCCTTGCAAATGTAAAGTTTTAAAGGTTCTCTAAAAGCAATCTGGCAGCATCTTTGAAATCTATATTGAATATACCCTTGACCTTATATCTTTCCTGAGACCTACCCATAAAAATAAAAGCATGAATACATGAAGATAAAATGACAACAATTATATCAGTTGCTTTTTGTTTGTAGTGGCAAAATTCAGCAAGAAAGCGATCTCATTGGTAAGGAGTAACGCTAGCAAAAAGAGGTCATAGTGACACCCAGGATAATATGTAACTCTGTCTGAAAAAGGAAATAATGAAACTTACCAATTTAATTGAAGAATTCCCATGATGTTCCATACTGAAAAAATAAGTATCCATGGAACTGCATTTTATGATCTGATTCTAAAGAACAATAGAAAATGCATATATGTATTTGCACACGGATGTAGATGATGGTTGAATAAATGTCAATGGACGGATGATGGTACATAGACAAGTCTGTGTTTGCCTGCATGTGTATATATGTAATTGTTTTCACATGGGAAAAGAAATAAAATTATATAAAATCCTTGAGAGTAGCCAGTGTGTATAAGAGGAGGAGATGATTATGATTAAAGTAGAAGTTAACATGAGAAACGCATTTATATAAGCAAGGGAAGAGCATTTTGTGCAGAAGTAGAGTTGCTCGCACCCATACTTATGAATACATTTCAAATGAAAATAGCTCTTTTGCTAATCAACTCAGAATATTGCATAGTTCCGGTCAAATGTGAGACACATGTTTTAAGTCAAGGAAGCATCATGAGAAAAGAATCTTAAATCACCAGATGGGATAGATTGTCAATTTGGAACTAGGTTCTTCCCTCTTAGCAAACTCTACCTCCTTCATAGTCAACAGATGATTTCACCACCCACTTCAGAGAGAAAATAGACATCAATGAACCAAAATTGTTCTGCTGCCCACTGGAACTTCTATAAACTTAAGCCCAGCTGCTTCAACCCTCTCCTCCGTCCCTCCTGGTACCTACAGTTAAATTCACCTTGGGCTCCATGAGCCCATATTACCCTTCCCAGACTCAGATTGTTTTTATTGTCCTTTCCTTTACATCTTGCAACTTTATCCTCTCCAGAACATTTTACAAAATATTGCTCAAATAGAAAGTTTTACTTTAAAAGTTTTCAAAGATTTTAGTTTTGGCTGAAAAAAATGTATGTGGTGTGTCTATAACAATTTTGAATATTTGAAAATATATGTCAAAGCACCCAGACTGTGAGGGGTCTGTCAAGATGACATAGTAGCTTTAAGGGGCTTCTGAGGGACATGTATAGTACAACCTGAGCATCCCCAAGTATAATGGATCATGAATTATGTTAAACTGTTGCATACATATTCTGCTGCATTCAATTTTATTAAAACTAATATGCATTAAAATGCCATCTTCATTTAAAGACATGTCTGGAAATTAACTTACAATAATCAATAATAAACAGTACAATAAAAACATTTATTCCTTATTTACAGAAATTGGATCTCAATGAGATGACTTACCCTAATACCTGTCCATTGAAACCTTAGAATCTTTTACAGGTTCCAAAAGCAACATCAGGTGGTTTACAACTGCCATATCTCTAGTTCAAAGAGCTCTGACAGCCTCTTCTTGCCTCCACAGGTACTACTCACATGTGGTGCACATATAGACAAGAAGACACACATATACACAAAAACTAAAAGAATCTTAGAGCTGTATCTTTTGTTCTGTGGATCTGGAAGAAAGTAGCCAATTATATACCGCTTAAGCAATAAGGAATATGAATGAAAGTGGGAATATCTTTTCATTCACAACAGATAAACCTTCAGTAATTGTGAATGGTCCCTTCAGCATCAGTCCATCGTTCTGAATGTGATTTTAATGAAAATATAATGATGTAAAGCACTCTACGGGTAACAATCTGCTGTCTACAACACACTTAAATTCCAAAAAAAAAAAAATAAGTTAACAAGGAACTTTTATTTAAAATTACTTTGACTCAAAAAAGATATATTCCTTACTTGAGACCAAAGTAATAATGGAGAGAAAGCCATCTGCTAAGCCAAATACTCACGAGGGTTCCTATATTGGATGTTTTAAATCCTTTCCAGCAAGAAATTTATGTATTCTTCTGACAAGCTTTGCCTATGTGTGGAAATTTTCTTTTACATTCTAGCCACACCTTCCTTTTCCCACAAGGCTTTAAGTCAAAGTTCATTGTTTCTTTGCTCAAGCACTATTTCAATGTGAAGACCAATGGTACATGATCTCTTCCCTACAGTGATATCATGATCTTTCATTTCCCTAGATTTCTTTATTTTATTTTATTAGATATTTTATTTACATTTCAGATGTTATCCCCTTACCCAATTCTCTGCTCCCCCCACCCAAGAACCCCCATCCCATCCCCCTTCTTCCTGCTTCTATGAGGATGTCCCCACCTACCCCCCAACTCCCACTTCACACCTTCCAGACTTCATGGGACCAAGGATCTCTCCTACCTCCTATGCCAGACAAGTCCATCCTCCCCTACAAATACAGCTGGAGCCATGGGTCCTTCCATATGTGCTCCCAGGCTGGTGGTTTAGACTCTGAAGCTCTGGTTGGTTGGTATTGTTGTTGCTCTCCTCATGGTGAAGAAAACCCCTTCAGCTCCTTCAGTCTTCTCTCTTATCTCCTCCATTGGGAACTACTTGATCAGTTCAATGGTTAGCTGTGAGCATCTGCCTCTGAATATGTCAGACTCTTGCAACTTCTAAGGAGACATCTATATCAGGCTCCTTCCTGTCAGCATGCACTTCCTGACATCCACATCAGCATCTACCTTTAGTGACTGCACATGGGATGGATACCCAGGTGGAATGGTTTCCAGATGGCTTCTCCTTCAGTTTCTTTCCCACACTTTGTCTCCATATTTTCTCCCTTGAGTATTTTGTTACTCCTTCTAAGAAGGACCAAAGCACCCACATTTGGTCTTCATTCTTCATGAGCTTCATGTGTTCTATGAGTTGAATCTTGGGTATTTCAAGCTTCTGGGCTAAAATCCAATAATCAGTGAGTGAATATCATGTGTGTTCTTTTGTGATTGGCTTACCTCACTCAGGATGATAATTTCTAGTTTCATCCATTTACCTAAGAATTTCTCAAATTCATTGTTTTTATTACCTGAGTAATACTCCATTATGTAAATGTACCACATTTTTATATCCATTCCTCTGTTGAAGGACATCTGGGTTTTCTCCAGCTTCTGGCTATTATAAATAAGGCTGCTATAAAAATGGTGGAGCATATGTCCTTGTTATATGTTGGAGCATCTTCTGAGTATATGCCCAGGAGTGGTATAGCTGTGTCCTCAAGTAATGCTGTATCTAATTTTCTGAGGAAATGCCAGACTAATTTCCATAGTGGTTGCACGATCTTTCAATCCCACCAAAAGTGGAGGAATGTTCCTCTTTCTCTATATCCTCAACAGCATCTACCATCACCTGAGTTTTTGATCTTAGCCATTCTGACTGGTGTGATGCATCCTGTCAGATCACCATGAACTAAGGCTGTCCAGTTTTATACACTATTAATCCTATATAAGTATCTGTTTTTAAGTATCTTACAAACTCCAAACCTATAAGATGCGAAAAACCATATCATTAGTTCAATTTTAATTAGTCATATATGCATCAAAGAAATTGGCAATAGCATCTAGGATTATTATCAAAAGAATTATACACACACACAGACACACACACACACACACACACACACACACACACACACACACGAGACACCTTTGATCTGACTTGTTTATCCATTCCTTTACGCTCTTCATCAGCTCTCCAGTGTGCATGCCTAATAGATGAAAGAAAAAAGAAAGAGGGAGGGAAGGAAGGAGGGGTGGAGGGAGGGAGGGAGGGAAGGAGGGAGGGAGAGAGGGAGGAAGAAAAGAAGGAAGAAAGGAAAGAAGGAAGGAAGGAAGGAAGGAAGGAAGGAAGGGAGGGAGGGAGGAAGGAAGGAAGGAAGGAAAGAAGGAATTAAACCAAGTGACTATAGAAGTCTTTTGTTGTTCTTCCTGGTCTTAGATAGACCAAGTCACTCCACACTGCTGTTCATATTCAGGGAAGGTTTCCGTGCCCTAGTCAACTCTCTGAACTCAGCCTCCCAGACAACACTGAGATTGGCATTCCAAATTTTTTAGGCACTCCTCAGTCTAATCAAGTTTATTATAAAGATTAATTATCATAGGTCTCCTTCCACTTCCATGTTTGTCTTAGAAAATGAATTTCCACATAAGAGAAAATGTGTTATTTTTCCATTGGATCCAACATATTTTGCATAATAACAATCTCTAGTTCCACACATCATCTTGAAAATGACAGGATTTCATTATTATTTTAATGGATGAATACTAGATCACATATACATATATATAACTCTAATGAGTTCTTTGGTTTAAGGATTTCATATTTTACCTCTAGAGTGAAATACTGCTACTATATATCATCTTTGACCCTTTGCCCAGTTCTCTATTTCCTTCTCAAGATAATCCCTGTTAACTCTAAAATCTGAATCATCTATAGTCTGACTCCTTTATTAACTATTTAAGGATTCTATTTTATTCATGTATATATGTATTTCATATGCTAGTGCCAACTGGGGCAAGGAAAGAACAGATTTGTTGTGGTAGATCCTAGCAGTCAGTATCCTCCTGGCACATTGGTCCTGAGAACTGGACTCAGATTCGCAAAGTGCAAGCTCTTAAGTTCTGAGCCACCTCTTCAGTTCCTTTTTCTGTTGATTTTTTTTCATTTTTTTCTATTTCTTGAGCTTGTATACAAGATATAGATGAAGGATGGTGAGAATATAAATTTTATTTTTACCTTTAAACTTATCTAGACAACACAGGAATGCTGTAGCCATGAAATCTCACAAATATGGCTACATAAACAAGACATTCATAAGGATAACAACAGTTCACCTGCTAACTGAGGATATTACACAATGCCTCGCCACTAGATGAAGAGCTAAATTCAATCACTGGCTGAAAAAAAAAAAGAGAGGAGGAAGGGAGAAGGAAAGAAACCAAGAAAAACAACAAAGAAACAAGAAAGAAAGAATATCTGTCTTCTCATGGAATAAGCTTCCTTGATAGGTTATCCAACCAGAAGTGTTATTCCTAGCCATATTTACACCAGAGAAACCCTAAATGAACTCAGCAGGTTTTATTTAAAACAATAATAAGAAATATGAAGTTATGAATTTGAGAGTGGGTGGAGAGGACACAGAAGGATTTAGAATGAGAAAGAGTGGAAGAGATGTAAATATAATATCCCCATATAAAATTCTCAAAACATAAACATTTCAATTTAAAAAAAGATATACCATCCATTTGCCTAAGCATTTCATGAATTCATTGTTTTTAATAGCTGAGTAGTACTCCATTGTGTAAGTGTCCCACATTGTTTGTATCCATTCCTCTATTGAAAGACATCTTGGTTCTTTCCAGCTTCTGCCTATTATAAGTAAGGCTACAATGAACATACTGGAGCATGTGTTCTTGTTATATATTGGGGAATTTTTGGGGTATATACCTAGGAGTAGTATACCTGGATCCTCAGGTAACACTATGTCCAGTTTTCTGAGGAACCACCAAACTGATTTCCAGAGTGGTTGTACCAGCTTGCAATCTCACCAACAATGGAGGAGTGTTCCTCTTTCTCCACATCCTCACCAGCATCTGCTGTCATCTGAGTTTTTGTTCTTAGCCATTCTGTCTGGTGTGAGATGGAATCTCAGGGTTGTTTTGATTTGCATTTCCCTGATGACTAAGGATATTGAAAACTTCATTAGGTGCTTCTCAGACACTAGATATTCCTCAGTTGAAAATTTTTTGCTTAACTCTGTGCCCAATGTTTAATAGGGTTATTTGATTCTCTGAAGTCTAACTTCTTGAGTTCTTTGTATATATTGGATATTAGCCCTCTATCAGATGTAGGATTGGTAAAGATATTTTCCCAATGTGTTGGTTACCACTTTGTTCTATTGACAGTGTTCTTTGCCTTACAGAAGCTTTGCAATTTTATGAGGTCCCATTTGTTGATTCTTGATCTTAGAGCATAAGCCATTAGTGTTCTGTTCAGGAAATTTTTCCCTGTTCCCATGTGTTCTAGGCTCTTCCCCCACTTTCTCCTCTACTAGTTTCAGTGTATCTGGTTTTATGTGGAGGTCCTTGATCCACTTGGACTTGAGCTTTGTACAAGAAGATAAGAGTGGATCAATTTGGGGCTGGAGAGATGGCTCAGTGGTGGAGAGCACTGACTGCTCTTCCAGAGGTCCTGAATTCAATTCACAGCAACCACATGGTGGCTCACAGCCATCTGCAATGGGGTCCAGTACCCTCTTCTGGTGTGTCCAAAGAGAGCAATGGTGAATTTATATACATAAAATAAATAAATCAAAAAAAGAATGGATCAATTTGCATTCTTCTACATGATAACCACCAATTGAACCAGAACCATTTGTTGAAAATGCTATCTTTTTCCACTGGATGGTTTTAGCTCCATTGTCAAAGATCAAGTGGCCATAGGTATGTGGGTTCATTTCTAGGTCTTGAATTCTATCCCATTGATCTTCCTGCCTGTCTCTATACCAATACCATGCAGGTTTTATCACTATTGCTCTGTAGTATAGCTTGAGATCGAGGATGGTGATTCCCTCAGACGTTCTTTTATTGTTGAGAATAGTTTTTGCTATCCTGGGTTTTTTTGTTATTCCAAATGAATTTGAGAATTGCTTTCTAACTCTATGAAGAAGTGAGTTGGAATTTTCATGGGGATTGCATTAAATCTGTAGATTGCTTTTGGCATGATGGGCATTTTTACTATATTAATCCTGCCAATCCATGAGCTTGGGAGATCTTTCATCTTCTGAAATCTTCTTTGATTTCTAGAAAATATCATTCTCAATGAGGTAACCCAATCACAAAAGAACACACATGGTATACATTCACTGATAAGGTGATATTAGCTGCAAAGCTGGGAATACCCAAGATACAATTTACAGACCACATGAAGCTCAACAAGAAGGAAGAGCAAAGTGTGGGTGCTTTGGTCCTTCTTAGAAAGAGGAACAATACTCACAGGAGCAAATATGGAGAGAAAGTTTTGAGCAGAGACTGAAGGAAAGGCAATCCAAAGACTGCCCCACCTGGGGATCCATCCTATATACAGTCAGCAAACGCAGACACTATTGTGGATGCCAAGAATTTCATGATGACAGGAGCCTTATATAGCTGTCTCCTGATAAGGTCTGCCAGTGGTGGATTTTCTCAGCCAACCATTGACTGAGTACAGGGTCCTTCATGGAAGAGTTAGAGAAAGGAATGTTGGAACTGAAGGGTTTGCAACCCCATAGGAAGAACAACAATATCAACTAACCAGACACACACCCCCAGAGCTCTGGGGACTAAACCACCAACCAAGGAGTATACATGGAGGGACCCATGGCCAGAGGATGTCCTTGTTGGGCATCAATGAGAGGAGAGGCCCTTGGTCCTGTGAAAGCTTGATGCCCCAGTGTAGGGGAATTAGAGAGCAGGGAGGCAGTAGTGAGTGGGTAGGTGGATGGAGGCACACGCTCATAGAAGCACGAGGAGAGGAGATGGGATTGGGGGCTTCTGGGGTGGAAACCAGGAAAGGGGATAACATTTGAAATGTAAATAAAGAAAATATCCAATAAAAAAATAAAAATTAAATAAAACTTATATACCAATGTGATAGTCGAGGCCTGAGTTTTAAAATTCTTAGGCAAATGGATGGAACTAGAAAATATCCTGACTTAGGTAACTCAATCCCCCCCAAAAAAAAACCATGGTATGCACTCACTGATAAGTGGATATTAACCCAAAAGCTCGAGATACCCAAGATACAACTCACAGACCACATGAAGCTCATGAAGAAGGAAGACCAAATTGTGGGTGCTTTGGTCCTTCTTAGAAGGAGTAACAAAATACTCAAGGGAGCAAATATGGAGACAAAGTGTGGAGTAGAAACTGAAGGAGGGGCTGTCTGGAGACTACCCCACCTGGGTATCCATCCCATGTGCAGTCACCAAAGGCAGTCACTGTTCTGGATGCCAGGAAGTACATACTGACAAGAGCCTGATATAGCTCCCTCCTTAGAGGCTCTGCCAGAGCCTGATATATACACAGGCAAATGCTCACAGCTAACCATTGAACTGATCAAGGAAGGAGTTCCCAATGAAGGAGTTAGAGGGAAGACTGAAGGAGCTGAAGGGGTTTGTGGTTCCACGGGGAGAGCAACAATACCAACCAACCAGAGATCCCAGGGTCTCAATCACCAGCCTGAGAGCACACAGGGAGGGACTCATGGCTCCAGCTTTATATATATAAGGGAGGATGGCCTTGTTGGGTATAGATGAGTAAAGAGATCCTTGGTCCAGTGAAGGCTGGATGCTCCAATGTTGGAGAATTCGAGGGTGGGGACACACCCTCATAGAAGCAGGAGGAAGGGAAATGGGATAGGTGTCTGGGTAAAGGGGATAACATCTGAAATGTAAATAAATAAAATATACAATAAAAAAGTAAAAACAAAATAGAAATTCATAAGTTATGTTCTTGTCATTTTGCTCCTCAGCTTTGCAGCATATCCTTTACCCGTTAACTGGCTACCCAGTTTGAATCAATGAATTACTGAAAGTGGGAAAGATAAGTGTGACATCATCAATAGACAGTTGAATGTTGAACTCCTGGTGAATCTTGCTATACAGTTTGGTCCTCAATCCATCTGGGGACATTGCTTAAGATCTATGTAAATGTCTTGCTTCAAAAGAGAAACAAAATCCACTAACCATAAAACAATGGCACAAATCTTTCTTCTACATATTCCTATTCCCTTGAAAGAAATTGCTAGCTGTACAATGCCAGCCTGATAACCAAGATTTTTCCAATAGTGCAATAATGGGAATCACTCTAGTGGAGGTGTGCTGGGTAGTTTGTATGTCAGCTGGATACAAGCTAGAGTCATTATGGGAGAAGCAACCTCTGTGCCCACCAGTATTGTCTGTGGACAAGCCTGTGTTGCGTTTTCTTGATTGATTATTGATGTACGAGGGCCCAGTTCACTGTGGGAAGTGCCACCCCTGGGCTAGTGCTACTGAGTACAATAAAAAGATAGGATGAATAAGCCATATGGAGGAAACCAATAGGCATCAGGTTTGCATCAGCTCCTGCCTCCCGGATCCTGCCTTAAGCTTCTAGCCTGACTTCCTTGGAAAATGGATTATAACCTGAAAGGCGAAATAAACTCTTCCATCCCAAACTCTGGTTTTGGTGATGGTGTTATTTCAGAGCAGTAGAAAATAAAACAAGAGATAACTAACTGCTTATTCATTGGAGTGGCATGTCAAAGCTCAAAGGAGAATTCACATCTATCATTGTAAATCTATTCAAACCTACGCTCAGGTAAACAATGCTCTTACCCCTGGCCTTTCAAGAAAGCCTAATCAAAACTGGAAAAGCAATGTGTGGAAGTGGGAGACTAATTTGTTGGGAAGAAGAGGTTCAGTGGGAGAAGGAAGGGATGAAAGTAGGTAATGGGGATATATATATGGTCAAATTATGTTATATGTATGTATGAAAGTATTACAGGATACTTAGTACTTTAAAAGAAATTTCTGGTAGTCCACTCCTTGGCTACAGCTTCTAATAACCATGTGGAATCCTTCTACATCAGCTTTAAAAACGTTGTTATAATTTCTTACTATGGAAAATCTTTATCTGAATGTTTACTTCAGAACAAGTGTCCAATGTGATATGAATTCAGGGATTACGGGAGTCGTTTAGCATGTAAAGTTGATCTTTTCTTGCTAAGAAATTTATGGCCACATGAACCTTTGTCATCCTTTAGATAACACGTCATTTTCTTAGTATCTAAACTTTCCTTTTTATAGTTGGTCGTTACTATTACCTGTGTGTAAATTTTTTCTTCTTAGGTTTTCGTGAGCTTCTTGTATCTCTAATTTAATAATTCAGAAAATTTCAGAATGATTTTATTTCTTCAGATATTGCTTTCCTTATTATGATCTCTTTCAGAAACTTCGGTTCAACTGCTGTTACTCTCACATAGTGATTTGTTTGATTGTTTGCTTGGGTTTTTTTTAAATTCCTTTTGTCACATTTCAACCTCTATAACTTCTTCCTGACAAGTCTTCAGATTCAATGACTCTAGCTAGTTCCATCTGCATGAGCTTTTTCAGTGGACGTTCCTATAGTGCTTACATTTCCTTAAATTTCTACAATTCCCTTTGGGCCCATAATGATAATTTTGATTATTTGCTGAAGTTTCTTAAACTATGTTTGCAAGCCTTAAAAACGTTTATGCTGTTGACATAACTAGTCCAACATTTTAGTCAATTCCATGTTGGGTTATAGTCACTGCTTTATATGAGGTATTTTATTTTGAGCCACTGTTTTCTGTTTGCTCATATGTCTGAAACTTTTGATTGGACAAAAACACAGAGAATGTCATAAGTCTCAGAAAATATTCTTTTTCTTTTACTTTAATTAACTTATATAGACTTAATTTCAAACTCATCTACATATGGTGCACCAACTTAATGCTTCTTTGAGATTCCCTCTTGCTTCTTGCTTCTGCTTTGGTGTAGACCACTGTTGTCTATTTTTTGTCTATATACTGCCACAGGTAGAATTTTGAATTTCTTCTTGTTCCTCTAGCCTTTCACTCTGTTCTGTGAAACTTAAAACTGATAAGCTGGCATTTTCCCAAATATCTAACTGACTATGGATCAAGGATCAATCTCAGAAAAATGTTTCTAATTCACAGGCTTGATTATGTCAGTTCTCTCTGGAAGAGTAAAGTCTCATATAGTCTTTAGCTGCTTACTGTTTCTTTCAGTGGCCTCACATGACATTATACTCAGGGTTCTTGGTCTTTCTAACTCAGATGCTCTGCCATTTCAAGCTTTTATTTTTTTAAATCATTTTATTTGTTTACATTTCAAATTATATTCCCTTTCCCAGTTACCCCTCCACAATGTCCCCATCCTATCTCCCACCCACTTCCCCTTTGCCTTTATGAGGGTGCTCCTCTACCCACTCACCCATTCCCACCTCACTGCTCTAGTATCCCCCTACACTGGGGCATCAAATCTCCATAGGACTAAGGGCCTCCCCTACCAGTGATGTTTTATAAGGCCATCCTGTGCTACATATGTATCTGGAGCCATGTATACTCTTTAGTTGATCGTTTAGTATCTGGGAGCTCTTGTTGGTCTGGTTGGTTGATATTGATCTTCCTATGGGATTGCAATGACCTTCATTCCTTCCCCTAGCTCTTCCATTAGGGTTCTCAGGCTCCTTCTGATGGTTGGCTGTGTGTATTTGCATCTGTATTGGTCAGGTGCTGGTAGCACCTGACAGCACTTTTAAGTCTATAGAAATCTCCTTGTTTTGCATTCAAGCCATGATGTAACTATGTTATTATTCTTTGGGAAATTGTGTTAGCTGCATTTTTCATATCTTAAGACTCCCAGGTTGTTCTGGATTCACAGCTAATTCGTAACCCACTGGTTTAAGCTTTTCAGCGTATGGAGTGACAAATCCATCAAGTCATGCTTGTTAATTCAGGAGAAAATCACAGTCTTGTGATGGGCACTGCAGTGTTTTAAATTTTATTTCTTTTAACATATGTTTTGCACCACAGTTGGTATTTGACTGGCAACTTGTGACAACCCATGTCACATGTTTCTTCCAGATTGTTTGTGAGTGGAAATAAAAATGAGGTCAAATGCTCTTAGAATTAATACCTAATCAGGCAATCCACTTACATTCCCTATAGCCAGGGTGATTCCTGGACTTAGTAAAGAATACTTCTGAAGGAACTATAGTCCTATACCAAGTTCCTTCATACAGGTTTTAGAATTGTCTCTTCTGGTGTTCAGCTCTGTTATATAAACTGTCCTTGGAATGACTTTCCCATTTTCTGTGTGACATCATTCCTTCTGCACTTAATTTTGCAAATGCATATGCGGCCTGTTCTCTGAGAGCATTGTTTCCGCAATATTGCTAAAATTATTTCAAGTTTTTGAAACACAGTGATCTTGTACCCATATAATATAGCACCTGCAGTCTTCTTACCATTATACTTGAGAGCTACTTTAAAATTTTTGGAAAAAAAAAAAACACTTCAGATCTGACATTGAAATTACCCTGTAAGTGTAGTTTACCCCTTTGAGGGAATTTAATTCTTGTTATTAAACAAAGAATGATCAAGTTTGGAGCTGTTTACCTTATGAGGCGCTGCTATTACAAGGTCATTGCTAAGGGCTATGAAGAAAATATTTTATTATTCTTAGTTTAGTGTCAAAATCTAATCATTTAGTTGTAGTTTATAGACCTTTTGAAATCTTTTCTCCACAGAAACATGATCCTTACATAAATAATCTCTGGAGATTAGTAGGTACATCCCCTACTAAGTGTCTTAAAATCAGCAGTTAGTTAACAGTTTATAGTGGATATTTATCATAGACTTACATATAATAAGCAGTCCCAAAGGATGAGGATAGCAAACCATTAAAGTAAGAGAAGTGGCCTGTTGATCAAAGAACCTAGCAAAGGAAGGTCCCTTGAATTACAGAGCTAATCTCAATGCAGAAGCAACTGCTACAGTCTCAGCACAGTTGTTCTAGCTGGTACTACTCAGTCTGGGAACCGGAAACTCACAGTATCAGCATAGCTACCTCAGAAAGCTAAAAATGTTTCTAAGGCCAATACAACAGGAATGGATTCCAATGCCATCTGTTTCTTCACACTTAGCTCTCAATCAAAGCCTGATAGGCCATATCTTTGGGTGTGGCCTGAACAACACAGGCCTGTGTGGCAGCTACTAAGAAAGAACAGAGTTTGTGGAAAGTCTTGGGGAAAGTGCAGATAGGCAACCTGGGAAATTCCCTCAAACGAAGAAAGTGTTTCCAAGAGTATAGGAATCTGAAAGTCAGCACAGTTCCAGTAATAACTAGCATATGGGAAGCCATTTAAGCCTCTAATTCATGTGGAACCACTCAGAATAAATGGCTAGTGTAACTATTTTCCTTGTTTCCTGATTGTAATTTGTTTCTTCTGCTATTCCTTTTAAAACTGTGACCAGGTTGTGATGCTACCTGTCTAATTAAAGCAAAATATACAAGAGTATGTGGAGAAGACCTAGGCAAAACAGAGAGATGAGGAATAGAGATATGGCCCATGAGGAATCCAAGGCAAATGTGTATTTTACTTAGAAAAGATGCTTTAAAGGCCACCATACTCCTACAAGCAGAAGCTCAACCTAGAAACTGGGAGATAGGAGGGAGATATCAGTGGAGTTTGCATAATAGAACCTAGGAATAGTTCCATTTATATTTGTTATTTCTTTACTCCAATAAAGAAACCCTGGGTTTTTGTAAAAAACTACAAGGCCAAGCAATCCTAATCACTCAGAAGTAGGGATAAGCATGAAGATGTTCATCTGCCATTGCTGCTGCTCTGGAAGCTGAGATGGGAGGACTACATGAGCCTATGCAGAGCCCTCTTGATCAACATGGGGAAATACTGTCTTAATAAAAAAGTTGGAAGGGGAAAAATATCATAACAACATGTTATGTTCCTATTACATGAGTGTTTTCTCAGTGGATGAAACAGCCATACTTTAGATTTACTTGGTAAAAGGCAAAAAATAAATTGTGGTTTTGCTATTTTGCCATTCTCATAAAATTCTTTGTCTTTATTCTTGAAAATTTTCATACATGTACTCAATAAAACAAGATCACATGCAAACCCTTTTTCCCCTCCTCCAGTCCTCTTACCCATCCACCCCCAGCAACATCTTTTTTTGAAGTAGCCAGGTTGCACTAAGAAACAAGTCAGTTCTAGCAGCTCGATGCCCCTATCCATAATAGCAAATATCCTGTCTCCAAGGAGAGTTCTCCACCCCAACAACACTATCTCCTGGAGTGTCTTACAAGCATGCTGACTTCTAAACTACTAAAGAACATGAGAATTCACATTCAATGGGAAATAAAATTAATTCCATCGGATATCTTCAGTTCTTTTTTAGTAACATTTAGAAAGAAAACAATTAAGAGGAACAGAAATGTAAATACCTGATAGGTCGAGTCATCTTTCTTATTTTGTTTTGTTTTGTTTTGTGATGTGCTTAATGTTAGTGCCATTTTTGTTTTGGAGACTCTTGTTTGTCTCCCTTATGGACATCAACACTCATTTTATCTCTAGTCAATTGTCCTTAGTAGAAGGTTTCAATAACTCACACCTTACAGGGAAAAATGAACAAAATTTTCTTCCTTCCATGTCAAATTAATGAAAAACGTTGAGTGTTCACCCGTTAATCAGTAAATAAGATGAGGACACATTCTTCCTATTTCAGATTTAACACTATCTCTGGTCACGTTCATATTTTATTTCCCTTGTCATCTCCTTAGCTCAACGGTTGGGCATGCATCATTGCTGTTTTGAATCAGAGCCTCTGTGATCACCACAGGACCTAAAAGATCACCCTTCCTCCTAGATGGAAAAAAAGGTTCAAGAGGTTCATAGAGCTCACAAGGGAGTTCTTGGCACTGCAAGTGTTTATAGCTTCCAGTGTTTCTGTAGGGAACCATGATAAACTCATTGGTTCACAAAGATGGATTCGTATAAAAACCTTGATGGATTTGTTCTGTTGATGTCTTCTCCATCTAGGATAAATAGACACACACACACACATGCACACACACACATGTATGGCTAAAGACTCTTCTTGGAATGAGACTGTACACAATGTCTACCTATCTTTCTAAGGTCAAAGATAAACCAAATTATGATTCCACCAAAGATCACTTTGGGAAACAGTGAGTTTATCGAGCTTCATTACATAGCATAGGTGAGAAATACCTTACTAGAGTACAGTTGCTATCTCCCCAAAGTGGCCACCTAGCCAGGACAAGGACTTTCTCATAGCCCAACAAACGAAGCTCTTTCTTCTCTAGTCTTTACTGAGACTATTCAAAAGCCCACATGCAGTTAAGGCAGGATAACAGTTGGTAGGGAGCAGCTGAACAATCAAGCAAGGGGCCTGTGGCCCTCCTCATTTCTGTGTGAGGAGTGTAAACAGTCAGTAGCACCAGCTATGAAGATACAGCAGATACAGCTGAATTCCCAGAGGTGTGAATTGTTGAATATAAGAGGATAGTGACATACAACAATGTATTATGAGTGTATGGCAATTGTATGCTGGAACCCTCAAGGGCCACAACAGGGCATCTAGGATCCCGCAGATTGAATTTGCAGGCCATTGTGGGCTGCCCAACATAGGTTCTGAGAACAGAACTTAGGTCCTCTGAGAGAGTGAGGAAAATCCTTAACTGTTGAACCATCTCTCCAGAATGTACTTCTCTTACTTTAAGTTCCATTTATATGCCAAAGAACAACCAACTCTTGCTTCTGAAACATATCTCCACATTCCAAAAAATAATATTTATAAGGCTTCTTACCTTTTCTTGAACATCTGATAGCTTAACCTGGCCAAGTGAGAGCTCAGCATCTTTTATCAACCCCAGCCTTTCCTTGTTAAGTAAAGACTGTCACCATAAATGCAGTAGTATAAGCCAGAGGTATGTGAGTAGCTTTTGACTGTTCTTGCCTCCTTACCTCATTTTTAGAGTAGACATTTGGTTAGCTGAATCACCTCAGAAAACAATAACAGCTTCATTTAAACTGTTTATGACCAAGCTCAAGACAGTCATAAGCCTAGATTAAAAATCAGACTAACAGCCTTTGCCTTCTTTCCAGGTCATTTCTAGTGTATAAATCTTTTTATATTGCCATCACAGCATGACTCAATTCTGAAGACTGTACGAATTATTACTGCAAAAGACTAAAGGGTCCAATTGGCTCAATATAGGTTTCTCCACTATAGTATTCTATTGATATTTCTATATATTATTGATTATTCAACTAATATCCCAGACTCTCTCTACCATCTCTGAATCCTTCTCCATCTCCCTCTTTCTCTTCCTCCCCCAATCTGTGCATGTTTACTTGTTTTGTTTGTTTGTTTGCTTTGCTTTTGGGTGTGTTGAGCAGGGGCTGTAGGCACACTGCAATCATAATAACATGAGTAAAGTTATAATGTACTGGTTTGTATTCTGCTCTGAATTATGTTTGTTTTCTATTCTTTTTCACATAGATAAAAATTTTGATTTAGGACCCATAACAAATATATAAGTTCTTTATTTCAAAATAAGGAATGAAATATTACCCTGGAAATAAGAGAGTTGTATTTCTATCCTTGTATAGAACCAACTAAGTTAAAGATTGAAAGTGGGTATCCACATCTCAGGTGTCTGATCTCAACGTTCAGATCTGATGAGTAAAGAGAGAGTGAATCCATGAGCAGAATAGACTATCATGAATATTTGTACTAAGATTGACATAAGGAATAAACAGCCTTCATTTGCCTCTCTACTCTGAACCCAAGAAGCCTTGTTTAATTCTCCATGACTGGGACAAATTTTCCAGGCATGTTTCTCAAGAAAAAAAGGGAAAAGTGATGACACTCCAAAGACTTTGAACATCAGTCTACTAATGTGCCATTTGTGCGAGTATCTCATTGAAAATGGTCTGAGACCTTCTATTTGCATTTTACTGAAAACTCAAAACATTCTTAAGACCTACACAGAAGTAGAGAAGAAGACACAATGTACACTCATTTACTGACAGTCTACCATGGCTAAGGACATATTTGCTGTCTTGTTTACTTTGAATATTCTCCGTTGTTCTATTTTGATACAGTAGATTAATCAGAACTTTTTGGAAGACACAGTTCTGCCTGATCCATGTCAGATACTTCCTGGCTGTGCAGTATGGTGTGTAATATTTAGTTTCTTTATATTATAATTTTCTCTTTGGCATGCATGGCTGGTACAAGTTCCTACCATGAATACTCAATGTGAGATTTTAATGCCACAGCGTATGAGAAAAGCCACAGACACTTAGACCTCAAATGTTCCCAGAAATGAAATAGGAAACATTAATCTTTTATCATGTCATGAAAACCATTCAATTTTCAATGATTTCTTCACCCTATCTAATTTATTTTTTAGTCCATTGCCATTTTTTCAGGTTTTTCTTACTTGGAAGATTAATGCTATCCGACAAATTCTGTCAGCACAAAAGTGAAAGTGTCCTTTGCCTATTTGCAGAACCACAAATGCGTTGAGACCCGATGTCATCTGTATAAACAAAAGTTTGAATACTCAAGAGCAAATGTATTTTTAATGGGCTCTAAGAATAATGATGACTGATCTCAAACTAACTCAATATGCCAGCAGGGGAGAGTAGAAGTCTCCGTTCTCTCTCATTTGTTTATTCTAGCTTTGAGTTTATATTCATACAATGTTTAAAGGCAAAAATGTTAACTGTCAGGTTGGTGAAAAATACACTATAGGCATTTGCAATGCTTGCCTTTCGTCAATTTTGATGCCACAGTGACACAGAAGTAAGCTGGGTAATGACCCAGTAATTGCACAGATAACTGCTTCACTCATTTATTTTCTCTGAATTTTTGTAAACTACTTTTCAGTGGAGAAACTGAGAGACTTTGGAGCACTCAGCTCTAAATGTGATGTCTGTATTACACCCTTCCCCTCAGGAGTATATGCAGGAGAGGAGGCAGAAAAATTTTAGGAGTCAAAAGTGTTAGACAAAAATTGATGAAATAGCTTCTTTGCAATACAAAAGGAAATACACTTATGAGCTCAACAAAGACTGTGACATCACAGCTAAGACAGGCATGGGTTTGAGCCAGACAAAATCCCAGCACTGAGAAGAGGAAGTAGACACAATACTCCACCACCAACCAGGAAACTATTGTAACTGATAGCTTCTGAGAGAGAAAAGGTCATTTTTCATAATGGAATGATAGTGGCTATGTTAACCATACTCCAGACCACAAAACAGTTGATCAGCACAAAGCAGAAACCATAATGGCTTGGTTATTGTTTGGCTTTTATTTTAAGAAAATTGAGTAAATTTAATGCTTCACCTTGGTTCACATTATAGTCCAACAATTTGGAACTTGACTTAAATCTAAGTCATTTTGATTCACATATCTAACTGTCAAAATGCACAACTCGATAAAGTTTGCCTGTATTAAGAGCAACTCAACACAGGTGTATAACACTGCTGATTTGCATTTAAATTATGGTAGTATATCCACTGTACAGAAATGTCTACTGACAAAACCAGTATCCATGTAACAACTGTTCAAATTTCAATCTAGACATTGTATGGCTTTCAAATCACCTCCAGCCACAGTTGTTAACTACCCCACATTGGAGGAAAAGATATAAGACATGGTAGACAGAAGGTCTTTCAGAAATTATTCTAGTTTTAGGTTAACAATAGAGCTGGGATTGTTAAATTTTCAAATTGAAAATCATTTCTAAACTGACTATTGGGCCTAATATGTTTAGAAATATTTAAATGAAGCATTTTTTCATAAACATTAACTTAGACAATATTAATTAGGTGACTTCTTTGGGCTCTTATGGCCGGGATCACAAGTATATTTGTAGCCCTAATTGAGCTGGTGTTTGGATTCTGCTTATTAACTTTGTAAGCTTGAAGATGTCACATATTCTCTTTGAGTATCTATATATGCTTTGACAAAATCAGGATAATGCGTACATTACAAGACTGATGGAAAATAAGTGGAGTATATCAATTTCACAGCAAATAGAAACACCAAGTAAATGGATTATTACTGTGGATATTATACCACTAGCACACAAACAAGGTTAAGACACAGCCTATGACTGTCACTGAGTTCATAATATCATTGAAAATAAAAAAATGGTACATAATTGAGTAATACAAACAAAAGCTGTCACAGAATAATCATGCAAGAGATTTAATCCAGACAATTGCAATATACGTGTTGGAAAGAATAACAGATCAAGTTTAGCATCTTTCCCTTCTCTCTTTTCAGCAACTTTCCCCTATGCTTTATTCTTCTATTTTATCCCTTTTTCTATGCAAACAACAAAACCAAAAGTAGACAAAGCAAAGATGGAAGATGGGTGTATCTTGGAAGCTTTACCACAAAGTTGTGATGGAGTAGCACATACAAAGTTTCCAGTAACCATCTCTCGTAAGTGAAGAAAAGGTCCACTGAGCTCTCACTGATTTTTGATTTTGATGCTTGATTAGTGGTCTAGAGGTAGGGAAAAAGTTAAAAGGGGATGAGTTAGGAGAAAAAATGTCAAATAATAGAAACTGAATAAAGGTTCTTTACCAAAGAAGTCCAGCAATTGGTCAAAATTTAAAGTCATAATTTCTTTTATAAAAAAAATTAGAATTGTCTCTGAAGCTCTTCATCAAATATATTTGTATAATTTAGAAAACACATCTGTTTTTACACTTATGAAATGCAAGTTCTATGGTAAATACAAAGAATGCAATACTCCTTGGATCGAAAAGAATAGATTTGGAGATTGATCCATAGAATAATGTGTTACACAGAGATTTTGAAAACCTAAACTTTGACCATGGCATAACTTTCCAGGTCAATGTGTCAGATTTGTTCTCACAGAACATTTTAGATTTTCATAAGTTTCCTCTATTCCAATCCTGGTTGTTTTAATTACTGTTGTATTGCTATGAAGAGACACCATTACTAAGGCATCTCATAATCAAAAAACACTTAATTAAGGGCTTGCGTAAAGGTCAGTCCATTATCAGCATGGCTGGGAACATAGCAGCACGAAACCAGACATGGTATTGGAGAAGCAGCTGGCAAGCAACAGAGAGAGAGAGAGAGAGAGAGAGAGAGAGAGAGAGAGAGAGAGAGAGAGAGAGAGAGAGAGAGAGAGAATATCTCCCAAACTCCCAAGCACATAGGCCTGGCATAGGCTTTTAATAGCCCAAAGCTCACTCCTAGCCTGAAACATTCTCCAACACAGCCACATCTCCTAATCCTTCTAATCTTTAAATAATTTTCACTCTCTAGTGATTAAGCATTCAAGTATAAGAGCCTTTGGGGGTCATCTTATTCAAACCACTTATTATTCAAAAATTCCTGTTCTTTCTCTTTTGACAGAATTTATTCTGCAGTTGGATAGTAAGAATACCTTCTTCCTTCTTCCGCTCCTTTGCCTCAGATCCCCCACTATTTCACGAATCCTCCTAAAAGCAGGCATCCTTGTGAGATTCTTTCTCATGCCTCCTCTGGAAACTTCCAGAATTGGTTTTAAACTAGTCCCTTCATAAATAAGTTTAAGTAGTCTCCAAGCTTTCAGTGAATGTGAAGGTTATTAAGTAGTTGGTTTTAGATATTTGGAGCATTAGCTAAAGTTATAAGGTTGGGTGTCATCGTTGCCTGTTATCAGAAAAAGCTTCTACTCTTGGGGCCAAGAAACAATGCATCAGCCACAGAAAACTACTGCTCATTGTTCTTGGAGCTTAGAAAAAAAAAAAAAAAAGACAAGGACTTGACCCTGGAACAAAGGACAAATATTCCTACCTAACAAGAAGAGATAAAGCACTACACAGCAAAGATACCTTGTAAACTTGGTGATACTTTAGGGTTATTTTTTTACTCCCAACCAAATGATTTTTCTCTGCCAGATACACATAAAATAGAATGTTGAAATATTACAAATCACACAGACGATTTCAACAGTAAAGCTATGACAGATAAAGTTATCATGGTGAGTTTTGATGGAAAGGCAAATGGACTTATCTTAAGTTTAGTTGATATCAAATATTCTATGAGAGCTAAGCATCGACAGTAACTAACGTATATATTACACCAGTACCAAAAAAAAAAAAAATCAAAACAACAGGAAAAAAAAGAAATTAGGAAAAAACAAATTAAAGATGAAAATTTCACAGATTTTATGAAAATTTAGCAGCTCAAGTGCTATTCATTGTCTAGTTTCAAGTTTATCATTTTAAGATATGCTTTAGTTTTTATTAAAAATTCTAGAGAAATGATTAGGATATAATATCTGCATTGTACAGTTATTACATTATATACCATGCAAAGAAACCTGGGAAGATCCATTACTTATTCAGCACAGTGTGAGATGTATAACTGTCGTGCTATGATTTATTTGTGTTGGGCTAAAAATGGAAAGAATAAAATTCACTGGGTTATGCATACTGCATAAAGGAATGTTTAATATTCTCAAAGAATCATGTGATTGAACAGGTACAGGAAACATACCAGTAAGAAAAAAATTACCTTCAGTCTCTGGCATGTGAATGACAACAGGAAAATTGCTTCCTCTCCCAAAGAAGAAAAAAAAAATCATACAATTTAAAATTTTAGATTGTCACTAGAACTGCCTTCCTGTCATAAAGTGTCTAAGACTTTACATTTCAGAAAGGGGTATTTTAGAACTGTTCAACATGCAGCGATGCCTCAAATCCCAGATCCATTAAACAGAGATGACTAGGCATTGTAGGATCTCCTGTGACCCTTTTCTTTTTGATAAAATGTAGGATCCATACCCCATACCATTCATAGGTCGAATTGTAAATTAAGGACATAGGTCCAGAAGTAGTGGTCTCTAGCTTTTCATTCTGTGTAGAGAATTGATCTGTTGTTGTGTATTGTCATGTGAAATTCTGTATCCAAAGGCCTACTTGTCTCACTAGAAGAATAAGTTCGCATTATACCAGCTTTTCTTGTGCAAACCTTGCTCATTAATTTAAAAGTATTGGTTGAATAAAGATGCCTACAGCCTGTAGCTACGCAGAAGAGAGGTAACCAGGGCTTCCAGGACTTGGGATCTGAAGCAGAGACCATAAGAAGAGAGGGAAGAAGGATGAAGGCCCATGGGGTAGTTGGATTCTGAACACATGGCCATAAGGGCCTGCTAGTTGGAGTGGGAGTGATGCAGGAGGAATATAGCAAGTCATATCTAGGGTTTACTGACAGGAAAGTAGACAAACAAGCATAGAAGGTTGATACATGCCCAGCTTTAGTGCTTTAAGGCTTATTACAAATATAAAGGTTCCGTGTCTTTTATTTGGGAACTAAATGATGACAGGTAGGATAGAAACCCTCAAGCAATATTTGCAAGAATTCTGTTCCAAATATTCATAGCTAGGAGTATCAGAGTGTCTATTCATTCATATGTCAATAGGAAATAATGTATTTTCTGATGATTAAGTCTGATGATTCAATGATATCAAGCAAATGCTTTCAATAAAAGTTAAGCATTACTGCTATCCACTCTTTACCAACATGTTTCTTGTCACAATTTTAACATTTTCTTTTATTTATACTTGGTGTTATGTCACCTCTCACCCTTAAGTCATATCATTATCACCCTTATCTCAGTGCACATGGTAGATATCCACTAAAACATTTAAACAAATACAAAGACATGTGTGTTTAAATGTTTAAATTTTTTTAGTTATTCTTATCTATGTTGATATGTTCAGCTAGTTCTGTGTGTAGGTACCATGTGTATGCAGGTATCCATAGAAACCAGAAGAAAGAATCTAAAACCCCTGATACTAGAGTTACAGCCATTCCTTGTAAATGCTGACAACTGACCCCTGGTCTTTCAAAAGGGAAGCAGGTTCCCTTAACTGCTAAACCATCTCTTCAACCCTGAATATTTATTTAAAAATAGCATTGTGATGTGTTGATATAGCATTCAATGATAAACCTGAAGACCTGAGTCCAGTACCCTGAACACTCGTGATAGAAGCATGCTAACACCACTATGTTAAGAAATAAATGACTCCACTTTTCTTTTTAGTTAAACAATGTTAGACTTTGATCATTACGTTAGTGAGAAGTCACCTTTCTTTATTGTTCTTCCTCAATAATCTTATGAATTACACATTGTAAATTGTTTCCATCATCCTGAGAATCGACTCACTGTAAAATGTTTCATGGTATATTAACTGTCTGACCACAAAACATATAACATGTACCTTTCCCGTGATCATAAAAATCACTGCAAAATTCTGGGTTTTTAAATAACTTGTTCCTTTGCCATAAAAATGGTCTTCCTGTTTCTGGTCTGGAACACTTCATTTTCTTGCCAAAGGAGAGAATATAAGTCTGGTCTGGAGGTGAAAAAAAAAAAGGCCTTGCAGTATGTCAGTGTTAGCTCCTGGTTCTCAACACCATAATACACTAGTTATCCTCTGACATCCCCAGGCATGTTGTGATATGAAGGTGCACACATGTATACACATATAAAATACATTAATATAAGGTAGTGATTTTTTAGAAGTAATGTTGTATTTAGAAACACTATTCTCACTTATGTAAAAGTAGAGAAAAATGGGATTTTTTTTCCTATGAAAAGAAAATTTAACTTTAAACAAACCTAGATACTATTTTGAGAAATATCGCTTCAATCAATAATGAGGTAAATACCAATTAAAGGGCTAAGTGCTAAGTGAAGCCGGTTACAGAGCATAGGGAATCTTATGTGAGTATTTCTTTAAAATGTAACAGGATTTTTCTTTTAATTTTCTACTTGTCCCTAAATTCAAGACAAGGGAAATTGAAATAAAGCAAATTCCTTTACACTGCTGAGTTTACATGCAGAATAATCAAATATTTCTGAATCAAATATTTCTAAAGCTAGTTAGTCAATTTGCTTTAAAGAACAACAAAAAATAATCACCAAAAAATGTCAAACACTATGACTGGTAGATACTGGAAGTTTATTTTCCTTTTAAGTAAGGCATTTGGAATCAGCTGAGTATGATGGGTGTTGGATTACTTCTCATGTTGTACAGCACGCTCCTCATTCTACTTACATGGATTGGTACATCCACTAATGTCTAGTCTGACTGCCTCATTTAATTCTGTGCTGCTTCTCTTCCACCTGGATTCACCTTTGTACTATCTTTTATGAAGTTATTTCATGGGTTGCAGTCATGGGTCAGAAGTTACGAATGCACACTACTCTTGGAGAGAACCTGAGTTTGACTCCCAATATTCACATCTGGTGGTGTATGACCTATTCCAAATCGATATCAAATGGATTCAACATCCTTTTCTGGACAGAATGTAAACCTACACACATGTGCAAACCCACATAGAGACACACATGTCACACAATTAAAAATAGAGCAAAATATTTTTTGAAAATTGTTTCTAGATAGGCCCTGTTTAATATCCCATTTGTTTTATAAAAATATCTTCACTAATTCATGCTGAACATATTCCAAATTTGATTCCTTAATAAATACAAAGTAGTCATAAAACTATAACAAGAAATAGACAGTCATAACATGCTACTGGAAAACAGTCTTTTTCCTTCACATGGGAGTGTAAATAATTCAATAATTATTGCCTATTCTGTGGAAGTAAGTATTCACCTACTTTCATTTATATACTCTTGATGTCTAATATAAGCTTCAGTAGTGCAGTGGTCTATGGATGTTCTTTTATGTGAAGGAAATTTAACTAAATAATAAGAAAGTAAAACAATCCCTTGATGTCTATGATATTCCCATTTCTTCTCTAAAATGTATGCTATCTTTGAATAGGCATTGTGAAGATTAATACTATTTGCCTGTAGATTTTATGCATTTTAGGTGAGTTCCTTAATTTTATACTCTTTATTATTGTTCATTTCTCTTTGTCTGTCATAAATCTTCAGTGCTATTTCTCCATGAGAAGTCATTTATTAGAAGTCTGCTGTCAGTCCTCTTATCATCGGTTTGGTAAAATTTATACCACCCATGCATCAGCTTACCCACTCTTCTCTCTCTAATCTTACTCTCCTCTATTGTCTTATCTCCTTTTGACTATTCATGAAACCAATATTTAGTGTGTCTATATTTTTTTTATTAAGGACAGCTACACCAAAGTGTTATCTTGGCCATGTGGAACAATATCCCTGAAATTCTAACAAGACCACTCCTCAGAGATTTTTCTCACTCACTGTTCAACTGAAACAGGTTAGGACAATTGTGTAGAGTCCTCGGAACTTTACAGTGACTCATTAAAGTTCCTTTGGAGGTAACAGTAAATAGAGAAGGGCATCCAGGCAGAGATATCAATATCAATATCAATATCAATATCAAACCACCAGTCAAAAACAAACAAACAAACAAACAAATAGAACAAACAACAAAAGTTATTGAAAGAGTTGAATTAGATTGCCTTAGTACACTACTATACTTCCAGAAGTAATAAAAGATGTCTATGGACTAGAGATATGGGAAAAGAACTGTTTAAAGGCATCACCTATCTTTGCTGCAAGGAGAGAGAGTTTTTATATAGTACATAGAAGTATCCACAATCTTAGTGCACAGAAGGGCCACCATATTCTATCAAAACTCAATTCTTTTTTCAGATAATATGTGCTATTTTCATTGCCTGGAGTTAAGCAATAACATAATGTACTATCAAAACATATTGCCGAAGCCAAGGATGGGTAAGATTCTGCACAGAGCCTTACCAACTTAAGAAATAAGTGCATTGCTTTTCATAATGTATATTCCATGATGGGTAAGGAAGGCATTCTTGTCAGAAAGACCTATGACAGGCTTAGTCTTGTTAATGAAATAAAAAAGGGGGAGAGGAGGAGAGATTTGGGGGCTGCTTGGCAAGAATCTGACATGAGCCAAGGACAAGGAAATGGGCTGCTTGGCAGGAATCTGACATTAGGCTAGAACAAAGAAGTAATTTCAGATAGGATACTAACTCTTAGGCTAGAACAAAGAAGTAATCTCAGGCAGGACCCTAAATGTTAGGCTAGAACAAAGAAGTAATTTCAGACAGGAATCTAAATTTTAGTCTAGAACAAGGAAGTAGCTTTCAAACATTAAAATGATCTTGGGCTAGGACAGAGAAGTAGGCTCATCTACTTTGGTCATCCTGATTAGCCCTCAGAAACAGTGATCATGGGAGTGTCCACATAATTGGGTTTAATGCCTTGCTCTTTCTTTGACTATTTGTGTTTATTGTATTGCTTGTTCCTGGACTATTAGCATCTATTGTATTGCTAGTTCCTCAACCTAGAACTGTCCTTAACACATGCATGTAATGAAAATGGTATAAAAAGATAAAAGGGGAGGGGGATGGGATAGGGGGTTCTAGGGAGGGGAAATGGGGAAAGGGGATGACATCTGTATTGTAAATAAATAAAATGTCCAATAAAAAAGAAAAAGAAAACATATTGCCAAGCTTTAGCATTCCATCCTGTACTGAGTGATTAGTGTTGTACAGTACATTGGTAGAAAGGCCATCCAGAATGCCACCAAATATACCAGATTGCAACAAAAAGGTTTGTTACTACAGCAGCTTTAGTCATTTACTGCCTCTGCCACTGAGTGGGCTTTATTCCTACATTTTGAAAGACAGTATGAGAAATAGAATCAATCAACTAAAAAAAATTATGTGTGTTGTATTTGACTATTCTCATATTACTTCCTACTTTCTGAGTATAATTTGTAGTTTGTTTTAACCAAAACAAATGAATCTGTGGGCATCTTTCTTGTAGAAAGTGAAATATTGGAAATTGTAACTATAGTGATGTTAGTAATGACAGTATTAGACACTATTTCTCAGACCTTCATGAACTCCTGCTATAAAAGCCCCCACCCTCATCCCTGTGGCTTAACCAACCTCCTACTTGTATGTTAAAATTTCTTTTCCTGAATCATTATTAAAACTTCCCACTGTTGATGTCTTACACTCTCTGGACAGCAGCAGGATGTTGGTTTATGTGCTGATTCATCAGTCATCCATGTGGGTTCTTTGGCATTTAATTCTGTCCATGTGCCTTTTTTCTCCCTTTGTCACAATGTCTAGTTTAGATGTTTAGACAGTATTATTTTTATTAGAAATTGTCAGAGTAAAGGTGCTTGCTGAAAAACTTGATGACCTGAGTTCAAATCACAAGAACAACCCACATGATAGAATGCAAGAACCAACATCTTCAAGTTGTCTCCTCTCTCTCTCTCTCTCTCTCTCTCTCTCTCTCTCTCTCTCTCTCTCTCTCTCTCTTTCTCTCTATCACACACACACACACCAATAATTTTATATAAAACATTTTTAAAGGAACTTCAGGAAAATCTCCAAGAACAAGGCCAATGAGGGAAGCATAGTGGCTCTGACAAGAGAGAAATCCTGTATTTTTTAACAGCCATTCTGCACACAATCATACCACAGTTAATTCTATAGCCTGTGGTAATGATAACCTAGATAAAAAATTAAGTGCTTAGAGCATAACATGGATTAAATGTATAAAATGTTGTGACCATTACATTTATATCATCATATTCTAGCAATAAAGAGCTTACTGTGATGATAAGAACATTGGATTTAAATCAAAATCTTTACTAGGTGTGAAGGGACCTTTGAGCTATTTTAACATCTATCTTTCTGCACTGGTGTTCATTCTACTTCATATATATAAATATGTGAACAGGTTCCCAATATAACATTAAAATTTTAGGATTTCAATCATGTCTTGTTCTCTCAGTCCTCAGATCACAAACCAATGCATCATTCTGCACTATCAGCCCTGAGCTGTTTCATAACTGCCATCCTTCCATGTGACATCCTCATCCTAAAACATCCTTTCATTTCTCTTTCCAAAGAAAGCCTTATTCAGGAAGACTCAACTCAAATATTCTGTAATGCTCTCTGAAAGTTTGGTTACTTCTATATGCTCATATAGATTCCTACACACATATATATGAGTACTTGCACTGGTCTGCTTTTATTTGTGGTTTTGATAATTACTTACCATGTTTAAAGCTTTCACTAAATGTCAGGTATTTTATCTTGTTATTTTAGTAATCTCAGAAACTAGATTAACTTTTAGAAAAAATTCAGTCTCTGAATATTGGTTAAAAAATAAATAAGAAAATTATGTCTATTATTCTATGCTTCCAAGTGGTAATTGCAAAATTCATCCAGTAGAGGACTAATATTCAATATATACAAAGAACGGAAGAAGTTATACTCCAGAGAATCAAATAACCCTGCCAGGAGCCATAATAGGACAAGCTAATAATTAGCAGTTGATCATTGAAATGTTTGCCTCGGATTATTATCTGCGACAAGTGTGCCACATCAGCAAGGACATATTTTAGGAAAGATCCTGCTATTAATATGCTTTTATTATTATTATTATTATTATCATTATTAAACAATCACTAAGCAATAACACTCCCCTTTGGAGCAGATCTCTGCAGACCCACGAAGATGTACTGTCTTGTAGTGTTGCTATATAGACAAATAGACGACTTCTTAAATCTTAATGATGATCATATAAGAATTCCTAAAATTATATCAATGATTATTTAGCTCTTTTTATAGTGGGACTGGTATTATGTCCCTTTCTGATAGTCAAAACTGCAATGAGAACTCTGCCAGTCTCCCAAGTGTCATCAGTTAACAGCACTTAGATAGTAACCAGACTCTCTCCTACTCAGAGCACATTCCAAGGTGGTTGTAAAACAATTAACCATAAGTCACTAAAAGGGAACTCACAATTTATTATAGGTGCTAGGACAGAAGAGAAAATATTGCCTGGGTTTATCTATACAAAACTTCACTAATTTCTTAGTTATAGTTTTAAACCTTCAGTGAACCTGTGGAGTTAGACAAGTGATGGATGTTCAGCCAGATAATTACTCCTAATGGATATGCATGTAAACATTCTCGATTGTAAACTTCTATTTCAATTTATGATTTGAATTTTGTTGTGAACTTGTGATGAACTTTGTAACATGTGATCAGGTACTCTGAATGATGTGTAAGACAAAGGGACGTCCGTTAGCGGTCGCTTCACTTCTTCTCTCTCTCTCTCTCTCTCTCTCTCTCTCTCTCTCTCTTTCTTCTCTTTCTTCTCCCTTCTTCCCTGCTTAGAATCTCTCTACTTAGAATTTTTTCTTTGTTAGAATTTTTTCCTTTTTCCACTTAGGACCTTCCCATTTTCCCCCTTAGATAGGAAACTTTTTACACTTAGCAATAAACTACAATAACTTTAAGTGTCTTTTCTTCCTGCGACCTCAAACCAACAGACCTAAGTTAGAGCCTGGCAGTGCCTGCAGAGAGAGTACTAAGGATATTTGCCTAATTCTCTGCAGTCCCTGGGTGGAGGTGTTAAGTGCCAGAAACTGCAGTTTCTGGCCTCAGAGGATACCAGAGGGCAGGCCAGCTACAGTAGCCTAACCCTAGGTCTTACCCACTGCTGAGGCTCTTCCCATCCTCCTCGGCTGCCTCAAGAGGAACCGACCAGAGGAGAAGAAAGAAGATCACCTTCTCCTCCCACCAAGCCGGGGACAGCTCCCGGCATAACCCTATTTAAAAAATAGGGCACAGAGCTAAACAGAGAATTCTCAACTGAGAAATTTCGAATGACTGAGAAGCACCTAAAGAAATGTTCAACATCCTTAGTCATTAGGGAAATGGAAATTAAAACAACCCTGACATTCCACCTCACACCAGTCAGAATGGCTAAGATCAAAAACTCAGGTGACAGCAGATGCTGGTGAGGATGTGGTGAAAGAGGAACACTCCTCCATTGTTAGTGGGATTGTAAGCTGGTACAACCACTTTGGAAATCAATCTAGTGGTTCCTGAGAAAATTGGAAATAGTTCTACCTAAAGACCCAGCTATATGATTCCTGGGCATATACACAAAAGATACTCCAACATATAACGAGGACACATGCTCCACTATGTTTGAGTAAGATCCCTCCCCCACAACCTTATGCCCTAGAGCTGCAGCTGGGAGCTTGGAGCACTCAGGACCCATCATCCACCCAAATCCAATCCTCTGGTATACAACTCCCCTTCTGGCCCCTCTGCTTGGTCCTTGTGGCTGAGGCAGACTCCAAGCTGGTCTGCAGCAGAGAATCCGCTGCACTCAGAGCAATTGAGGAAGCTGGACTCCCAGGAGCTCTAACTCACCCAGGATCATAAGGCTTCAGGATACCAGAGGAAGCCTGAGTCCCAGGAGGTCTTCCACACAGGAACTCAGGATCACAGGATCACAGAGACAACTGGAGCCTGAGGAGTTCTGACACAACCAACATAACAGGAGAGACAGGCTCCAATCAGAGACAGTGAGTGCACATAGCACTAGAGATAACCAGATAACGAAATGCAAGAATATAAGCAACTGAAACCAAGGTTACCTGGCATCATCAGAACACAGTTCTCCCACCATAGCAAGTCTTGGACAACCCTCATCACACTGGAAAAGCAGGATTCAAATTTAAAATCACTTTTCATGATTATAGAGGACTTTCAGAAGTACATAAATAACTCCCTTAAAGAAATACAGGAGAACACAGGTAAACAAGTAGAAGCCGTAAAAGAGAAAACACAAAAATCCCTTAAAGAATTATAAGAAAACATAACCAAACAGGTAAAGGAAGTAAACAAAATCATCCAGGATCTCATAATAGGAGTAGAAACAATAAAGAACTCTCAAAGGGAGACTACCCTGGAGATAGAAAATCTAGGAAAGAGATCAGGAGTCATAGACACAAGCAACACCAACAGAATACAAGAGATAAAAGAGAATCTCTCATGCAAAAGGTACCATAGAATGCATTGACACAAATATCAAAGAAAATGCAAACTGGAAAAAGCTCCAAACTCCAAAAATCCAGGAAATCTAGGACACACTGAGAAGACCAAACCTAAGCATAATAGGTATAGATGAGAGTGAAGATTCCCAACTTAAAAGGCCAGTAAATATCTTCAACAAAATTATAGAAGAAAACTTCTCTAACAAAAAAACCACTTTGGAAATCAATCTAGCGGTTCCTGAGAAAATTGGACATAGTATTACCTGAGGACCCAGCGATCCCAAGCCTGGACCTATACACAAAAGATACTCAAAAATATAACAATAACACATGCTCCATTGTGTTTATAGCAGCCTTATATACTAGCCAGAAGCTGGATATAACTCAGATGTCCCTCAACAGAGGTATAAATGGGCACAAAAATGTGGTACATTTACACAGTAAAATACTACTCAGCTATTAAAAACAATGACTTCATAAAATTTGCAGGCAAATGGGTGAAACTAGAAAATATCATCCTGAATGAGGTAACCCAGTCAGAAAAGAACACACAAGGTATGTACTCATTGATAAATAAATATTAGTCCAAAAGCTCAGAAGGTCCACAACACAACCCACAGATTATATGGAGTTTAAGAGGAAGGAAGACAAGTGTGTAGATGTCTCAGTCCTGCATTGAGTGAGGAACAGGATGATCAGGGGAGGTGGAGGGAGGGGGGACCTAGAAGGGAGAGAGGAGGAAGATGAAATAAGGGGGCAATATTAGATACTGGAGGGGATGGGAGAGAGGTACAGAGGGTCAGGAAATCGAATAAAAATATGTAACAGTGGGGGAGGTGAGGAATTGGGGGATAGCCACTGGAGGGTCCCAGATGCCAGGTTAAAGAGGGGCTCCCAAAACCCAACTGGGATGACTTTAGCATTTCACATGTGCAGTGAAGGGGAGATAGAACCTATAGAGACCACCTCCAGAAGATAGGCATGACCCCCAGTAGGGGAATGGGGCCACACACTCAACTCCAAGTATTTAACCCAGAAATGTTCCTGTGGGAAAAAAAGACAGGGACAAAAAAATGGAGCAGAGACTGAAGGAAGGGCCATCTGGGAACTGGCCCACCTGGGAATCCATCCTGTCTACAGATAGGAAACCTCAACACTGTTACTGTTGCCAAGAGGTGCTTCTGACAGTAACCTGGTGTGGCTGTTCCTTGGGAGGTTCTGCCAGCAACTGGCCAATGCAGTTGTGGATGCTTGGAACCAACCATCAGACTGAGCACACAGACTCCAGTGGGGGAGCTGGTGGAAGAACTGGAGGAGCAGAGGGGGACTGATAGGAAGAACAATGTCAGTAGGCTGGACCACCCAGTGCTCCCAGGGACTAGACCACCAACCAAGAAGTGTACAGGGAGGGATCCATGGCTCCAGATACATATGTAGCAGAGGATGGCCTTGTCTGATATCAATAATTAAGTCTGTCCTCAGACTAGCTCTGTCACCAGGATACCCTGAGATGCTGAATTCGCTGACTTCCTTCTAAGTTTTGAAATCATAGGTGTTTGCTACCATGCCAGACGTTAATAAAGGGTGCTGTGTTAATTGTCTAGCATTTAACCAAAACTTAAATGGCATGATTCATAAAGGAAAAAAAAAGCTTAACTATCTCTTCAGTTCAGGGTACCCAGGCTCTCAATAACTAGGCAGATAGTTTATGATAATCAAAAGTACACTGTGTGTGTGTGTGTACATAAAAACTGTCATTGCAAAACTCTATTTTATAGGGTTTATAGGTAATTAACATAGGCTGATGAAAGATCTAAAAAGATAAAGTAAATAATAAAAATGATGCAGAAATAGGCAAGAACTAGAGGTTTCAGGAGACAACTGTATTCCATTTAAGAAATAAAAATGCTAAGGATGAATGTTGAAATATTCCAATTAGTAGATGATGCTCACGGCAGATTAATGATGGCAGATTTGACCAAGACTAGTATCTGTGAGCAATAATAATTTTAAAACACAAAGATGACAGAGAAAGGTAAAAAAAAAAAAAAAGGTGTTTGATAAAACAGTATAACATACATGTGTGTTCAAGAAAAAAACACATATCGTATTTGTCATTTGGCTCTCAGAATGAGAAAATGGAGAAAATAAACAAACACAATTTTTAATATAAAATGGCCAAGAACTTTCAAAAACAGGTGAAAAACAATAATAGACAGTAGTTCAAGAAACCCATGAAAGTACAGTTTGTATAAAGCGACACGAGCTGGGAAACATAAGCTGAGTTCAAGGTTCTATCTGTACTTCAGTTTTCTCAGCTTCTAATATTCAATTTATATTGTATGATCACAAGCAATAAAATATGTTTTTTAATTTTATTTGTTTGTCTTGGGTAGTCATTATGTGTCATAGTATGTGTACAGAAGCCAAAGTTCATTTCTGTCTTTATACCATGTGGATACTAAGATATCTGCCTGAGTTGTCTCTTGGCCACAAGCACCTTTACCTAGTAAGCCATTTCACTGGTCCAAATCAGTGTCTATTATAGTTATCACTTGATGCTTTCTATTTTCTATTTCAAGGCTATTTTTAGCTTTATGGCTTACTTTGAGATCTAAATTGAAAATATGAATGATTTTAGAATAAATAGCTAAATGACCCTGCATGAGAAACTGAATAGCTATTGCCTAAAGCAATTTTGTTTTATTTTTAGTAGATAATATATTTCAAAGGGTATGTGTGTATGAGACAGACAGAGAGAGAGAGAGAGAGAGAGAGAGAGAGAGAGAGAGAGAGAGAGAGAGAGAGAGAGAGAGAGAGAAACAGAGAGAGAGAAACAGAGAGAGAGAAACAGAGAGAGAAACAGAGAGAGAAACAGAGAGAGAAACAGAGAGAGAAAAACAGAGACCAAGACACAGAGAGACAGAGACAGAGAGAGGGTGGGGAGATGATTGGAATGAAGATGAAAAGGCAGCATAGACATGGAGAATTCTCTCCTTTTCAGTGTGAGTACTGGGGACTGAGTTCAGAGCATCACACTTGCTTGGCAAGCTCTTGGATCCCTGGAGCCATCTCACCAACATACTGAAGTAGTCTGGGAACCCAGCACTATGTAGTTCAAGAGTTGAAACAGGCAACACAAAAGAAAAAGGGTGAGTTGCTGATGACCGTCATTCCTCACCTGAACCTCAAGATTATACTTATAATTCTGGCCATCTCTTATGGGAACAGCATTAGATAGTTAAAGAACATTACACTGCCATTTAAAATGAGCTTTCTTACTCACATAGCCTTCTGATGAAGGGGTTATTTTGTGTAGCCAAGGCAATTTGTAGAAATGACGAAGAAATTAACAAAGAAACCAGTTTTATTGAAGGAGGATTTTTAATATTTGCAACTCTAATTTTCCCACTGGAAATGAGAGGTACAATATGCCACAGGATGTCACACAAACCTGTCATGTACAGGGCTTAGAGCGCACACAGACAGAAGAACTGAAGTGATGTCATTATAGGTAGGTAGAAATACTCCTGTTGGATATAAGGAGAAATAGGCTGGTCAAAGGTGGTGGCAGGTGTTTTGGAAAATGATAGCATGACATTAAAATGTACCTAAAAAGTAAGTTTGCAGTAACGATGTAAACAACTTTGGTTATTAGTCAGTCCCTATGATTCAGCTGACTTGTGGAGAGATTAAGAACAGGTGCCAAATGGCTAGCACAGACTCTAAAATTATGGTTAATACAGGGGGAAATTGCTCTCATTCCAACCTCATAAAGCATACATCCATAATTCTCCCTGCTGCTTCTGGCTTCATTAACAGTGCCTTGAATAGTAAGTAGTGGGCATAGCCTTAAAAGGAAAAAGGCTCCAGAGGATACAGATGGTGTTTTATTGATAATGAAGCCCCTTTTAGTGTGTGTCTAGAGGGCTGTAGCTCTGTCATTTCCTGCTTCATTCTTTAATTCATTTATAAAGTATTTGGTAAGAAAGTTCCTACATGTGACAGACACTGTATTAGTCTGTATCACAGAAACGAGTTATGTAGCATCTATCCTTCTCTCAAAAAGCTCCCTATCCAGTAAGAACAGAAATGATTACAGTGGTTATAGGCTCAAATTTTGATGAAAGGGAGAATTTATAAAATATTAACTTGCCTATTAAAAATCTTCTACATAAACATAGGGAAGTCAAGCTGCAACTTAGATAGAAGTTTCCTACCTAGTGGCAAGCATTCATTGTTCTGAGAGGTACCATGCAAGCTGCTCAGAGAGAAAAAGGTTTATTAAATGGTCTTTCCTGTGTTTCCTTCAAGCTACAACACTAACATGCTATGTAAGATGTGGCTGCTGGTACAATAATAACATGACTGCCAAAGGAGGTAACCAACCACTCTGAATTGAAGCCAGAACCACATGATGGAATTCAGAGTTAATATAGTTGCCTTGGCAAAAAGCCCGTGACCTTTAAATATTGTTGAGACTGTGATAGACTATGGGGATCTTTTAAATTGGACTAAATGTATTTTTCATTATAATATGGGTATGTATGGCCCCATAGACTCATGTGTTTAAATAAGCCTATGACTTCTGTCTTAGTTAGGGTTTTGTTACTGGGAAGAGACCATGACCAGAGCAATTCTTATAAAGGAAAACATTTAATTGACGCTAGCTTACAATTTCAGAGTTTAAGTCCATTAGCATCATGGTGGAAAGTGTGGCAGCATTTAGACAGACATGGTGCTGGAGGAGCAGAGAGTTCTACATCTCAATCAGAAGCCAGCCAGAAAGAGACTGTGTTTTGCAGGCAGCAAGGAGGAGGCCATACTTGAGCACCTCAAAGCCCTGCCTCCACAGTGAGACACTTCCTCCACCAATGATACAACTCTTCCAATAAAGCCACACCTCCTAATAATGCCACTTCCAGTGAGCCAGGTATATTCAAGCCACCACAAGCACTATTATTTGGGCACAGATAATAAAATCTCCCTTATTATTTATAAACACACTAAGGTGCAGAAAGAGAGAAAAATGACCTCTTTAAAGTCACATTTATAATTAGAAGAGCTAAAACTAAAACCTGGTAATGTTTTTCTATGTATATTTTGTTATATGAATAATATGGATGTCTAAAGATGATCTAAATAATGATAATATTAATGGGCGTACTAATGTAGAAGGAGGTATATCTTCCAGAGGTCCCACACCTAGATAAAGACTGCAGCTTACTAGTGACTGTTGAGAAATGGAGAATTAGTTTCTCCCAGGGTTGATTTCTCTAATTGGTTATCCAACACAAAGTCATAGCTCTGAAATCATATACACCCAAGAAATACTATACAAACTTAGCAGGTTGTACTTACATATGTATGCATATGTATTGTATATAAATAAATTATATATTTATTGTATATAATGCACTGTATTATATAAAATTGTGTATAATATGTTGTAATATATAGTTACATATAAATATATTTTATATACCATATAAAATATATACAATGTAATAAATAAAATATACTTATAATGAAATGGAATATAATGAAATGGAAACTGTTCATTTTAACCGAACGTTCAGGACCTTTCATTCTTCCTACACTTTTGCTTTCCCCATCTCCATATACTAAATTGAAACCTGAAAACACATGATTAGCAATATTGACTTCTTAGTTTTGTGTTATGAAACTCTAGACAATCTATAGACAGAAGCTCTGATAATCAGGTTTGTTTTGACAAATATGAATAAGTTACTGAAACGTATATTCTAACAAATCTTTCATATACAGCAGGAGATCTTAGACAATTGTCTCCAATATGAAGACTGGATGTATTTCAAATCATTGGACCATCTGTTTGTACCACCACAGAGTTCACCTGTTCCTAGAGACAGAAATTCAGGTCTAACTCCTGCCATAGTAGCTATATCTTTCCTTCACTGAAGGCTAATTGCAGATAGATGAAACCTCATCTGAACTGTTTTTCAACCATTCTTTGTTTTGCTTATCTGTTTTTCTTATGAGATTAGTAATATATTATGATTATGGTTTCTTCTCCCCTGACCTCTCTTAGAACTTCCCCAATATCCACTCACATAAATCAATGCCTTTTCTCCCTTTTCTTAGAATATAAACAGACATCTAATAATAATAATCATGATGATAACAAAAATAATGATAGCAAGATGATATAATATAAAAACAAACAGAAAAATCTTTATATTGTAACTTTAATACTACATACTTATTTGTATTGCTATTACCTTGACCCAGTGGCTCTGATCTTGACTACATGGCACTCCCAATAGTCTATGAACTGTTCCTACCATATAAAATACAAAGAGAGCTCAGACCCTACACAGAAAGTGTGTAAATTACTGGCAAATATAGGTATATACGCCATTAGCTCTAATACTATTGTATAAAGTCCCAAAGATAAATAGAATTACAACCTTAGATTGTTTCCTCTCATGCTTCTGCTTCATTCGCATCAATATTTAATACCCTGGCTGGAATCACACTAATTTTACAATTTTAACTCCCTTGGGTATTTTGTTATCAAAGATTAGTTCATATAAAATGACCATAAATAAAAACCAAGTGATGCTTTTACTATATGACTTTTGAACCAAGCCAGATTAATCTTTCTCCCACAGCAAGGGAGAAATAGTGTGTCACGGATACACCATTTCAAACTCCAGTACTGTTTTTAATTAAAGCAATGCTGTTATCTCCTAAGTCCAGACACTAGAAAGCAATCAGAGAGCCTTGGCATTGTGTTGCTTGATAGACGCAGCTCCTAAAATACGAGCCAGTTAATTGTGTGAATGTAGTTCATACATATGTTCGTGCAATGGGATTTCAGAGTGATAAATGTAACCTACAAGAAAACACCAATGAGGTATAGACTATCCCATAATTTCTACCCATTTAATATTATTTTCTATAAAAATAACCCTGAGGTTCATCATCTCAAATTTTCATGAAGCTAAATGATTATAATTAAAATCTCAACTGCTTCCCTATTGTCTGCAAAACGGGTCTCGTGGGTCTCACTTAAGTGATTAGAGAATTGATTCACTAGGAGAAGTATCGGCACAAGGGGATTTTTATATCAAAAATATATGCTATTCCCTAAGATAATTTTAAAAATTAGAAATTAGAGGGACAATAATGTTCCTCTGATGTTAACTTAAGTTGAATAGAAGATTATATTTAATTGCCACTAAAATTTAATAACATCTATTTTGATAAATTCAGAGGTCCAAAAACCAAGAAAATAAGCCACCTTAATGACACTTTAATTAATAGATGATGTTTACAGATGTCTGGGAAATTCATAACACGAGTTTTCCAATGTGCATTCTTTCATGACAAGAATTAGTTTTAGTTTTAATTTTCAAACCTTATGTTTCTGATGATACTTCTAGACTCTTCTAATACTCAGTAGATGCCAGTGAATCCAGAGAAAGACAAGCAAATCTATGAACACTGACTCAGAAGCAAAGGGATAAAAGTGACCTCATTGGAGATAATGGGCTTTTCTATCATTAAAGAGATATCATCTTGAATTTTTGTTATTCAAATATGACTAATTTGGAAGTGTCTCTATTCATTTATTTTAAATTCTAAATGTTTAACAAATAAAGCATCTTCTTTTGTTAAAACTATTAGATTGGAAAGGATATTTTTACATACAGACATGCAAACACATAATAAATGGAATCCTAGGATGTATGTCTAGAGAGTCTCAACAGTCAATCACCTCCTTCTCAACATAGAAGAAATAAGAGATAAATAGTACATTTTTTGAAGTGTGGGATTCTAGTAGAATGCAATACAAGAGTCTCCATATTAAGACTCTAAGACCTGACATAGTCCCACAGAAAGAAGAATAATATGTCTTGGTGACTGCAGCACTGGCTTTCCAGAGTAACATGCCCTCTGCAGAAAAAAATGGTGGGCAGAAGAGTGTTAGGAAGCACCATAATGTAGGATGCCAGCAAACCTAAATACAGGAAAGTTTCAAAGTCAGCACAGGTTTGAAGCACAGTTGGAAGTGCAATCCAAAATCTGCACAAGCACACTCTACTGAAGAAACAACTTTTATTATCAGCCTGACAAAGATGGAATATCTAGGATGCTATTGCTAAGTGTCATTTTGGAAAAGCTGGTGTTCTTACTGGACAAGGGTCCAGAACATGACATGGCTCGGTCTCTGGGTTTTCATACACATTCCTTCACAGAGGTATAAGGACAGCTGCCTTACAAGCCTATCTTAGTTCAGCAAGGCCACAGTGAGTCCAGTATACAGACACAGATAGTGTCTTCTTTAGTATAAAGGTCTTACAGCCCCAGAGCATGATAAAGGATGGAGTGGTCAAGAGCCCAGCAACAGATGTCTTACTCCTGTGGTACCCAGAGAATGGTAAGCTTTGCATAAGTTCATAGCACTTAAAAAGACAAAACCTTTCACTGAAAGATGATGGACGGTGACAAATTAGAAAAGATACACCATCGACATGAAAAATCTGTACTGTTTTATATACCAATAAAAATTTGCTGATAAAGGAATCATAAAATGAAACTCATTCACAGTAGCTACAAATAAAAATAAAATACCTAGGAATAAACTTAACACAAGCTGTGGAAGACAACTGTTTTTCTTAATAATAAAACTTTAATGAAAGAATTTGATGAGGACACAAAAAATAGAATTAATTTCCCGTTTTCATAGGTAAGAAGAATACTGTTAAACTAGCCGTGATAATATAATTTACAGATTAGGTGTAAACCCAATCTAATACTATTGACTTGCTTCACTAGAAAAAATAAATAAGTCTTAAAATTTTTACCTAAAAACACAAGAGAATATGATGAGGCAAAGAAATCCTAAGCAAAAAGCAACCTAGGGATTCCAGACTGTCCAACATCAAGGTATGCTGCAAAGGTGTGAGAAGCAAAACCATGAGATATTAACATGAAAACACACATAGAGACCAAAAAGGAAAGAGGGCTCAGAATGGAGAAACAAATAAATAAAACCTTCATCATAGCTAACTGTTTTTTAACAATAATACCAAATACACTAGAGAATAGACAACTTCTTCAATAAAACAATACTTGAAAACTAGACATAGGTAGATTATTGAAATTACATCCTCGTTTCTCACTATATAATATTAAACTAAGTTTGATAAAGATATTAGTGTAATTAATATAAATTAATGTAACATTATCTACTAAAGGAAGTTTTAATCAAAATACTTCAAAATACTTTATAGGCAGCAGTTTTCAAACTATGAAATTAGCAGAGAAAGCAATCAGTACAGTTCAGAGACAGTATGCAAAGTTAGAAAATGTATATCACCCAATGAGAAAAAAAAACATTTAAACTAGAATATCTAACTATCCTTTAAAAGTCAACAAATAAAAATCCCACAGAAAATCAAATTTAAAAAAATAAGAACAGATCAAAATAGATATTCTTTGAGGAGCCAACAAATTTATCAGAAAAATAGTCAAATACTTTAGGTATCAGGACGCTGGAAATATAAACCACAATAAGATCATCTCTTCCCACTTACAATCATTTTTTATCAAAATGGCCAGTGTCAGAAAGGATTTTGAGCAGAGAGGATGCTTACACACTGTTGATGGGAATGTGAATTAGCATGGCCACTATAAAGAACAGTATGAAACTTCCCTGAAAAATAAGAAATAGATCCACCATGTGATCCATCCATTGAACAGCTGGGTTTATATCAAGAAAGAACAATATTTGCATGTCTAAGAGAATCTACAAACTGGTCCTGATGCTGTGCTCTTCACAAAAGCAAAGATATGGCATGAGCCCAGATAGCAAAAACTAATAGCTAGAACAATGGGGGATGTGTATTATATTTGTTAAATGAGTTAAATATTGAAAAGCCATTTCAGAAAGGAAGTAAAAAACAGAAAGACATGATCATTATTCATAAAGGACATTCTGTTTATAGAGTCAAAGGTGGGAAATAATATTTATATAGAACATTGTAATGACAAAGTGAAGATATAGCTTTCACAGGAAGAAAGCTGATGAGAAATGAGAAGGAAGGTATTTAGCCAAAAATGATAGTGGAAGGGAAATGTTACATAAAATACCACAGAAAAAACTCTTTTAAATCTCCAGGGCTTATAACAAAGTCTCTGATTCATTAATGTAATTTTAAAGAATTTTAAATGCTACATTAATTAGAAATACAAACATTGATTGAACAAATAATTGATGGTAAATCCTGCTTCTAGACTCTTTATCCCTCAACAGGCTGCTTTATGAGAGTGGCTTTCAAGGTAATAAAACTCAGCTATAAAGCTTTCCTCATCAATGGCTATGCCAGCAATAAAGGTTCCTAATCTTCCCTTTGGTAGATAGCCACATTTCCCTTCTTCAAGGCCTCCTCTATCAATTCATCTTAGTAAAAGGATATCCTCCCAAGTTAACTTAGTTTCTCATTTTGCACTAAGAAATAATTTTATGGTATGTCAGCTTCTTTTGCATTTGAGATTATTATCATTTATCTAGTCTTTAATTAGCATAAACTCCATCCGTGCAAATAAAATACAAGTTAATTAAAAAGAAAACTCAACATTTTTTTCTAAGACTAATTTTTCATTAAAATTTCCAGGCTGGATTTCACACTTTATACAACCATAAAATTATCTATTAAGAACACTGAAGTGATTTTCCTTTTACTTTATAAGTCAATGAATTGCTACCACAGTACTACATTACTATAAAATCACACCCAACTCAACCAGTCTGTTATTTCTTTAATAAATGTCATGTATACTGTTTTTTATTAGAGACAATTTATAGTCTATGAGTAAGTTTCTATAATAAGAGAATGTATTAATTACTTTACCATTGATATGATAAAGCACTGTGAACAAGAAAACTTTTAGTAGTATTTCATTAATTAGAGCTATGGTTCTAGAGGAATAAGACTCCATTATGACAAAAAACCTGTCAGCAAGCATCAGGCTTAATGGCTACTGAAGCAAGCTGAGAACTTATATCTTCAATAGAAAACAGTAAACAAAGAGATCAATCTAGTTGTTGAAAATATGAACTGTCTAAGCCCACCACCAGTTATATACTTCCTCCATTAAGGTCATGCCTCCTAAACCTCCTCAAACAGTTTTGCCACTTGGAGGCCTAGTACACAAATGACAAAGACTAAGGGGAACTTCTCTTTCAAACTACTATAGGCAGTTTACCATGTTTGAGAAACAACATGTACCTATGGAAATTCAAAGAAGGACAAAATTAACCTGAAAGTTACAAGAAATATAGGCTACACGTATCAAATAAGTGCTTCAGACAAGGAACACACTTCAAGTGAAAGGAGGACAAGGATGCACAGGGCCACCTGTGCTATGATGTGTTGTGTTATGTGATGGGAATATGCCTTTGTCTTCAGGAACTTGCAGCCCACCTCGTGGACTAGTAAAGTTCAGAGACTAACTTTCACCCACAGTGTCTGAGAGTGAAGTTCAAATACCTGTGGGAATATCACTAAGACATTGTAAATACAAAAATAGATTGTAGCATTGTAGTTTGGATAAGTAGCTTCCCACCTGATCTTACTGTTGCATCTCTTAATAGTCATCATCTAGTATGTTCTTTATAAGCTAGAAATAAATTAAGACAGGCAAAAGAAGGTGTGCCAATTATTAAACTAGCAAACAAACAATTAGGTAAGCTGTAACTTGAGCACCTAAAAGTGCAACACTTAAGAGGAAGGCTCTATGGGTGTTTCAGTCATTGCACTGTAAATGTAGTAGCAATGTAGCAATTGAAAAGACATTCTTTACTTCAGGTTTTGTTGGTCAGAAGTGTGGGAAAGCTGAGCAGGGTCCCCTTGCCTTGATTTCTTACTGAAATTTAAAAAAAAAATCAGGTTTAGCTATATACTCATTGGATCCTTCGAGTCTTCTTTCAAGGTCAGGGTTGCTAGAAAAATTTAATTGTTACCAGTCATAACACTAGGCTTTCCATGTGCTGGCTTGCTATTTCCACTGATGGTTCACATCTTAGTGACTACTAACTTGTGACTACATAAGCAGGCAGCGTGCACTTATTGGATGTGTGTGTGTGTGTGTGCATGTGTCTGTGTATCTGTGTGTGTGTCTGTGTGTGTGTTTGTGTATGTGTGTTTGTGTGTGTGTATGTGCGTGTGTGTGTGTGTGGTTGATTTCAGGTGTCTTTTTCGGTGGCTGTCCATCTTCCTTTGGAGACAAGGTTTCTCATTGAACTTGAAGCTCACCTAGTCAGTTAGATTAGCTAGCCAGCAAGCCTTAGGAATCCCTTCATCACTACCTTATAACTAATAGAAATACAAGTACACATCACCACACTAGTTTTTTAGATGGTTGCTGAGATTCGAACTTGGGTCCTTATGCTTGTACAACAAGTGCTTTACCCACTGACTCAGATCTCCAATCCAATAACCAGCTTCTTAAAGACCAGCAATAGATGGCAGTTCCCACACAAGGATTGGTGATTCATTCATCAGATTTCATCAGATTTACATGAAACTAATTTCTCTCTCTCTCTCTCTCTCTCTCTCTCTCTAAAGTAATGATTTCTAAATTACCTTAATTATAGACACAAAACTGCTATACCTTTGCCATATGATATAACCTCGTCAAATGTGTGACATCTCATTATTCTTCACACTTTCTATTAACTGACAGTAATTCATAGGACCTGTCTACACTTAAGAAAAGGTATAGAAAAGTATGAACACTATGACAGCAGAAACTGAGAGGTAAGTACAGGTTCTGTCTCCTATATTCCCCTTACACCGTTATGCATGTTCTCTTCAAAAGCAGTTTAGGGAAAAGAACATTGAAGCATCATTTGGGACACATAAACCCTGTTTGTGGACCATTAACTAGAGATGAGATATGAGAAAAAGAATTGAAAAGCATATTTATAAATCTCTATGGCAAAGGTTTTTTTCATTTTTCATTTTGATTTTAATGTTTTAATTCATATAATATTCTAATTCAGATACTTAGTAGTATCTGCCACTAGGCACATACCAGACAACATTTTATGAAGTTGGACATACAAGTAGTTTAGCAAACTAATTGAGAGATTAGAAACATTAAAACTGAGAATGCCAGTGGACCCAATGGTATAAAGATTTCTTAAACAGTTCAAGTGAGAAGACACTTTGAGCTCTCTGCGTATGCTAGAACTAGCAAGAGAACAGCTCTTTTCAAAACTAGTTTTTAGAGTAATGTGGAAGATTGGTTTGGAAATATTGGTTGATTTGAGAATCAAATGCATTTATGAAGGGCTACAAAGCTCATATGTCTTCTTTTCATCTGTATTTTGTCTAATGATGAATCCTACTGGGGATTTTCTACCATTAATTGCCTCAGAGTATGGTTATAATTTCCATTTAAAGTGATCCATGAACCAGAGATCTGATATACTCGTTATTCATGGAAACCCATTCCATGTCAACTCTCAGGTCTCATTAAAAGGTTACAGTGAATGCTATCAAAGGCCAGGACTGGTTATACCTCCAGAAAAAAAAAAAAGAGTAAGTTAGAAATGGCTATGTGATATATGCAACATTGACCTTATGCCCCAAATACACTTTTATTTGTTCTGTTAAGTGTGTTGAACATGAACAGCAGGAAGTTTCCTGACTTTTGACATGACTGAGAGAGCTACCTTTCATGGGAATGAGATGTTACTTAGGAAACGTGTGGACCAATGTTATCTAAGCAAAATACAAAGAGAATGCAGCCTGAAATAGTTGCTAGGAAACGAGTCTAACTGCTGCTTCTGGAATGGGCTGATAAGCTCGGATGCTGCCATCCAGCCTCCCTCTACATTGTAAGGATGCTCCGCACCAATACCAGCCTAATCTCTGTCCTGACGATTTCAAGTCTCCAACATAAATCTTGCAGTGTTCAGGGGATACTGGACTCGATTACCCCGTAGGCTCTCTTAAATCTAATTTAAAGCCTTAAAATGACATCTTATTCAGAACTTACTCTCCCCCCCCAGCACTATTGGCAGACCTCAAACCCTGTCCAATAGAATCCTCTTATAAGCCTCTTATTAATAGCCTTATAAGACTGAAGGAAATTCTGCCATAGGCGACACAACTGTGACTTCATTGTTCTGAGAAATGCTCCTTATATATTCCACGATTCTAGAAACTCTGTTCTTATAAATCACCCTGGCCATCTCTTACCCTTAGCAAGGAAATGGAATGTTCTGCTGACCTCCAGGCATAGGAGGCAATAACCTCTCTTTTTCAATGAGCTAGCTCAGGAATTTAAAGTCTGGACACTAGGCCTGTTGCGTTATGTTGCAACCTAAGTGGTTTTCAGTGTGAGTTTTCTATCAAAATCCTCTCTTCATTATCATAGAAGTTTAACTAGAGATCTCAATCACAGTCAAAATGTAAATATGGCCAAGAGAATAAACACCATATTCCTACATTCATATCTTAAATGTTTTGTAAGAGCAGAGAAACTCCTACAAAGTAAGTAGGAACTGGATGAGGAAACTATTCAAAGGTTGTTACTGTTAAATTTATTTATAAATGCACTTTGCAAATTCAATGAAATTGGTATTTATCACAATCACAGATATTTGACACTGTATCAAATAGATTAAGTTTATTCTGTTTGAAAATTATCAGACAATTTTCATGAGTACCCACAGGCTATGCCAGCCAGTGAAGCTAATGCCTTGCATAGCCATCATCAGAGAAGCTTTTTTCTGCAGTAGATGGGAACAGATACAGAGACCCACAGTCAGACGAAATACAAAATGAGAGACCTTGGAACACTCAGCCATAAATGGGAGGTCTCCATCGAATCCCTCCTCTCAGAGCTCAGGAAACCTTGCAGAAGGGGAGCTGGGAATGTATACAGGTCAGAGTGGATGGAAGATACCAAGAAAACAGGATGGAGCATGAATGAACTCACAGAGACTGAGGCAGCATTCACAGAGTCTGCACAGTTCCTTTGGATATGTATTATGGCTTCCACTTTATCGTATTTAAGTGGGTCTCTAAGTTTTATGCCTTTACTTAGGATCTTTTCCTTCTGCTTGTTTACTTTATCCTATTCTAATCTGTTAGTTCATGTTTTATCTTTTATAATATATTTAATATTATAAGATGTTGTATTATTGCTAAAAAGCCTGTTTTTTTTTCTGAGAGACCAAAATGGAGTAGATCCAGGTGGGAGAAGAGGTGGGAGAAAACCAGAAGAGTAGAGGAAGAAGAAGGAAGAATCAAGATATATTGTGTGAAAAAAGCCTACTTCTAATAAAAATAAAAATTATGAAGTACTGGGATTAACTTTAAGCTAACGGATATACCCATTTATTGGATGTATAGATGAATTCAAGACAGTTTACTTTCTCCTTGTTTAAAATATTTTTAAATGTCTCGCAAACAAAAAATTACAGAAAGAAAACAGAAAGAAATTATTTCAGACAGAGAAACCAAAATAATACAGATTAAGATAGAATTCCTGAGTTGTTTGCTCATTAAACCATCATGACTGGAGGACCACATTCTAGAACATGTCTCTGGAGGAGCGTCTACAGTATACCAAGAGTGGGAATCAAGTTTACTTTTTAAAACTCAAGGTTACTTTTTTAAAAAGTATTAATATTAGTCAGCAAGTTCATTCATTGTAAATGAGACTTGAGAGAAGTGTAGTTTTCATGGCTCATAGGAAATATTTATAATGGGCCTTCTGTGTTTGTTGTTCTTGCTTTTTGTTTGTTTCATAGTTTTTGGTTTATTGATTTACTTACTTATTTGATTATTTTGAGGCATGATTTCACGGTGTAGCCCTGGATTGAGAAGCTATAGAAAACAGGCTGCCTTGAACTTGAGTGACTGTCTGCTTGAGTCAACACACCTAATATCTCTTCTCTTCTCTTCTCTTCTCTTCTCTTCTCTTCTCTTCTCTTCTCTTCTCTTCTCTTCTCTTCTCTTCTCTTCTCTCTCTCTCTCTCTCTCTCTGACACAAGAGAAAATACATTAACAAAGGAAAAGCTTCATTAACACTAACAAAAATTATGTCTCAGCATAACTGGAGTTACAAAAGTACAGAATAAATATGGAAATGTGAAGATCATTCCAGATGGATAAAAATTCATGCTGATGATTCTTTTAAGAGTGGAAGTTCTGACATTACTAGGAGACACTGTCTCATAGCACAGTCACTGATCCTCTGGCTCTTAAAACTCCCAAACACACAACCTTTCATGATGTTTCCCAAGCCTTAGTATTGAGAAGTTTTGTAGATGCATCCATTAAGAGTGGGCTCAAAAACACTGTGGTTTTATTGTGTGTGTTTCTCATAATCATCTCGATCTGTTACAAAGAAGTTTCCTTGACAAGGGGTGAAACTTATACATATTTGTTCTATAAGAACAACTGAAAAAAGAAGATACCAACCAATGTGTCAAACTGAACAGGAAAAACTCCACAAAACCTCAACCCTACACAAAAAACTGACAACTGAGTGAAAGTGGACACAGGAGAGGTGTTGTCCCCAGACAAGACCATCCAACTGGTTGACCAGTGTCAAACAGTTAGGCCTGAAAACATACATCCAAGTAACATTGTATGGACCCAACTGGATACATTTAGGGATACATGTAAATATGCAAATAAATGCATGCTGTGCAATAACAATTGATGAAAAAAAAAGGGCCACGAACTTGAAGGAAAGTGGGTAGGGGTATATGGGACAGTTCTGTGGGAGAAAAGGGAAGAGAGAAATGCTGTAATTAAATTGCAATTTCAATAAAACAAAATAAAATTCCAACTTATGCATGCTTGTAACTTTTCAAGAATGTATTAGTTACACAAGATACAATCCACTACATACTTTAAAACAATTATTTATTTCACAGGACTGCGATCAATTGCTGAATCCAGCTATCTACCATTTATTTGCTACAGAACTCTTCACCACATGACCACTCAATCACCACTTTCTTTTCACGTTATTAAGCAGCCTGGCCAGGTTTTTAGTTAATTAAACTGATGCTTTTAGATTTCCAAAACAGTCCTCATTTTCTTCTTGGTCTCCCTATATCCTGACACACCCACAAAAACCAAAATTTTCAAAATCAGAGTTGCATCTATTTGGTGCATTGGAAAAGTTCTGATACCTACCTAAGCTACTTAGTTGACATCAAAAGAGCTAGTATGATTTTGTGATGCATTTGCAGAGATTTTGTATTTGCCATATATTGAGTTAGTACATAGTACTTGCACAACCTGCTGTATTCATATAAGTTCTAAAATGGAATGTCTCCAGAAATAAGAAACTAGGAAAAATTATTCAAAAAGCCAGGTAGGCACATCTCTGAATTAGGGACTTATCTTAGTAAGGGTTTGAGAATCCCCTGAACATAAGCAACAGGACAAAAAGCTTAGAACTCAAGAAAGCTCAGGTGGACATGTCCAAATAAAATAATGATCCTGAAGAGAAGGACAATAATTGCACATCTACTAGCTACAGCACTCTGCAAGAAAAGGGAACAGGTGTATTTACAGCCCATATAGACATAAAAGTAATAAATTCCACTTGTCTGTTCCATTTTGCAAAACGAAGGAGTAAGAACATTGTAATTTCTCTCTCCTGTTCAATGGAACCTTATAACTCAAACAGAATACATGGACTCAGAGAATAAATGGTATTCATTATGTATTTAAAACAGCACAATTCAAAATATCACAAACTAAGGTGAGTTTCTCCATTACTGAAGTTTACTGTCCAACAAAGACCCAAGACTTCTCAAGCATCGAAGAGGTAGGTCAAGGAGTAGCAGAGAATTTTTCAGAAATCCACATTCTCATTCTTAAGGCGTGGGATGTCCTTACTCTCAGAAAAATCATCTGAAGTTGAGTTTTTGGTTTTTAATTTTCTCTTCATTTATTGTTTCTTTCTTTCTGTCATATCCCAGCTCTCAAACAACCTCACAGCACTTGTAATTGCGAAATGAGAAACACTGAGATCCAAATGAGCCTACAAGGTATGGAAAGGTAACATTCCTCCAACTGGAGGTATACCAAGAAAAGGGGCTAGAGAAACCTGTTTGCTTCCTTTCCTGTCTAGTTATGGGAACTTAGTTATGGGACAGTCAGCAGAAGAGCAGAATTGTCAAGGCTTAAAAGGAAACTCTTATTGAAACAAAAGAAGGAACAAAAGAGAGAAAGAAAGAAAGGAAGGAAGGAAGGAAGGAAGGAAGGAAGGAAGGAAGGAAGGAAGGAAGGAAGGAAAGTAACTGCTATGATTATTGCCCAAAAGTTGTGAACTGTAGAGAACATTATATCTAGGTTGAAAAAGTAGGTATCATATTATCTACCTTTTCATCTTGATCATAGGTACCTAAGTGTTTTCTTTATTATTACTATTTAGCATATATATTATTTTGTGTACCATTTCATGTTCACAATAGTTTATTTTAAAAGAAAATGTTTTAAAGGTAATGAAAGCATATAGTCATTGTTTGGGTAAAAATGCATATGATGTATTTCCCAACACATTATATAGAAAATTTAAAATAAACATTGTTAGCTCTGCTGTTACTAATCATGACTATGAAAGTAATTTACCACCCTATAACTTCAATTTATATTGTAAAACGTAACCATATTGAATCTTATACCCTTAAAATATAGTCACATATTCCATGGTATTTGTTTTCAGGTTTCTATTTGTGTGTGTAGGGGAGTATAGAACACAAATGTTTATGTGCACGTATCTATTTCTGTGCACATGGAGATCAAAGGTTGGTGTGTGGAGTCATCTTCAATCTCTCTTTAGACTTATTCACTGAGACAGTATGTGCCAAAGTCTAAGTTTAGCAATATGGCTAGTCCCACTAACCAGTCTGTGCAAGGAGTCTGCTAACTCATCTTTAGAGGCTGAAATTACAGAGCTACCCCACCCACCAAGTATTACACAGAGTTTGAGGATTTGAACCCGTGCATTCAAAAGCTCTTGAAAAAAAATGAACTTTTCCTTGGTGCTCCACTGTGGAAGCTTTTATTCTCCATTAATTTATTTATCCACTTTATATCACAATTGCCTCCTCCTGCTCCCAATGCCCCTCTTACACTGCCTCTCCTCCATTTCTTCTTCCCCTCACCTCTGAAAAGGTCACTACCTGGAAACAAACCAACCCTGGTCTACATATAGCCTCTTCCAAATAAACCAGACAAGCCAGCCCAGTTAAGAGTGGAGAATCCCTACAATCTCTGATTAACAGAAAAATAGATTATGAGTTCAAGCTAACCTGAATATATCTCATGAGCACAAAGTAATGCAACTTTCAAAAAGGAAAATTGTATATGGTATTTTTCCTTGCCCTTTGGTGAATTCAGACTCGTTATCAACAGTCCTCAATTATTTACAATGTCAGTGTTGAATTTGAAGTATCTAAAAATTTAACCTCAGTGAATAAATTGAATAGAACAAATGTGATTTGAAAAGAAGTTGAGGAAATACAACATTTATCCACATGAAAAAGGAATGTGCTAGGTACTTTTACAATTCCTTGTGATAAAAATAATTTTAAGTATTGAGCAAGTACTTGTAAACGTGTGAACTTTTAAGATGTGTAAATCATGTGCTTTCCTATCGTATTAGTCATCATCAAGTAATTGCAGAATTTATTTGAATTCTATCTCTGTCTCTGAACAGGATGAAATTGATGGACTTTATCACTTTGTGACTTACTATCATCAAGAGCGTGAGCTTTACTCCTTAGTAGAAACTGAAGACCCAGGTGCCTGGCTATTCAGAAATGTGCTGGCTGGGATGTTTGTTACATTAATTTTTCTCTTATATATTACATCCTGCCTGAGGTTTCTCTTCCCTCCTCTACTCCAAGTCCTGACACCCCTACTTCTTCTCTTCCCCCATTTTCCTTCAGAAAATGGCAGGCTTTCCAAGGGTACCAGTCATATAAATATATCACATTATTACTACAATAATTTTTAATGTAGGAAAAGAATTAACTTCTTCTAGAAGAAAAGACATGTCTTCATGGACCATTACTGAATACTCAATGACTTTGGAAACTCTCCTTGGCTGCCAAACAAAGAATGTTTCCTACTGAATTGAGACTAAAGTTTCTAGTTGGAATAACACAGGCAAACATTACATCAAAGTTATTTCAATGAAAACTGATATTATTATAATACAGTGTATTGTTAAACTGCTTTACATACACCTTACACTGAGAAGTTTCAAAGCATTTGAATCTTCATTCCTGAGGAAAGTAGCCCTGGGTATATTTCATGAGATCAAACTACAGTTCCAGAAATATTTTTGAAAACCTCAGTGTAAATTCAAAGAACAGTTCTTTTAAAATCCACCTTAATAGTCAGTAGAGAAACTTTCTATCAAACTTTCAATCAGAAATTTTTACTCTACAACAAAATAAAACATAAAAGGCAAATATCAAGATAGTATAAAACCATGAGGAATATATACATATCTAGTGAATATATACATGTCTAGTGTGCATTAAATGTGACCAATTAAAACAAAATGCTTACAGATTTGTATCAATGTTTGGCAGAGACAATTTCTGTGGAAAGAAATTTTCAAAGACTTGATACAAATATGAACATAAATAAGACAAATACTACCTTCAAAATTAATACATATATGCATATATACGAAGCTTTGTTATTCTCACTGTTTACCTTTATAACATAAACAATACACATTTGTATACTATTTTCAGTTTTTTTCATTAATAAAGAATTTTCTCTGTTGCTATGTTGTCTTTATATCTGAAAAATTTATAATTCCTTATTTTTGCCTCTTGGCTTATAAAGCCTAATATATTTTTTGTATCTGATTATTTACACAGGAAAAATATATCACTTCTTAAAACAAATTATAAAATTAACCATACCTAGGATATATGCATAGATATATAGCTACTCATACCTCTTTACTTGTGTGATTCATCAATTATTTTCATAATCTCATCACCAAGAAACTATCAACATGGTATCATCATTATAATTGACAAACATGATCTACTGTAGAATGATGAAACGGTTGTCTTCTGAAGTGTAGTGACTTAATCACGGAAACTAGTTGTAATTCTTAAGCAATATTGAAACATAGTCCTATGCCAATAAAGAATAGAAAGCTACTTGCTAACTTCAAGCAAAGATATCCATCCTATCCAAGGACATAGACACAACTGGCAATATTTATTTTTCATCAACTAGGAGACATATGAAAGGATAGCTATGGCTATAAATAGAGTTATTCTTTTATTGAGTTTATTACATTGCACTATCCAACTAGATCTCCCTGTCTTCCACACAGGCAAACATGTCAATTTAGAAAAATCACCATTCAGTGAGCCAGGTGTGGTGGTGCATGCCTCTAATTTCAGAACTAAGGAGGCAGAATCAGGGGGATCTCTGAGTTCTGGGATTAACCTGGCTTTATCCACAGAGTGAATTCCAGAAAAGCCAAGGCTACAGAGAGAAACCCTGTCTCAAAGAGAATAAATAAATAAATAAATAAATAAATAAATAAATAAATAAAGTTAAATGTAATTAAATTTAAACTTAAATTAAAGGACCATTATCCATTATAGGAGGATCACCATGTAAGCATGTAACTTCTCAGACTTCGATGGTGTAATTTATCTCTCTGATTCCTTTGAGGATCCAGTATTGATATAAAAATTTCCAGAACAAATATTTAAAATATGAAAAAAACCTCAAAAACCTGGACATTAAGAAAACAGATCACCAAATTAAAAAAAGAAATCTCAGGTTGAATTGATGTACCAAGGTGTGGGGGTACCCAGGGGTAGCCATCTTCTCAGGAAGTTGGGAATAGGAGGAAGGGGTTTGGGAGGGGGTGACTGGGAAGAGGGCAGTGGACAGAATGTAAATAAGTAAAAAAAAATTTGTTTGTTTTTAAAATCTCAGGTTAATAGATTGAACTAGGAAGAAAATCATCCTGAGTGACATAATCTAGACTCTAAAGGGGAAGTATGGTATGTAATTGCTTATACATAAATGTTAGCTGTCAAGTCTTGAATAAGGAGACTACAATGCATATAACTAACCACAGAGCCTATATATCAAGCAAGGCATCAGGGGGTAGGAAAGAATCTAGGGAGGAGAAATTGATAGTTATGGATGGATATAGGGATAAAATAGGAGGATTAAACTGGGAGAAGGAAAGATGAAAGGGGCAAAAGAAGGATATGGTGAGGGAAAGCGAAAATAAAGGGGCACTTGAGGGATAATAGAGAAACTTACTATAGTAGAAACTGTTCAAAATATATAAATACATGAAAGCACTATAAATGAAATCATCTTATATTGGAGGAGAAAAAGCCCCCAACGAGACATCTCTCATCACTAAATGAAATCTCCAGGTCAGAGAACAGATTACATCTAATTGATTTGTTGGCCGAAGCGGCCCATGAAGGGTGTGAATCAATCCAAGTTGTATGTTGTTCCCTCACACACTGATGACAAGGCCCTATTTCTGTAGCCTCGAAGCTTACAAGTAGTGGCACATCTTCTCCAATAAGGTCACATCCCTTAATCCTTCTAAACAGTTCAACCAAGTAGGGACCAAACATTCAAATATATGACCTTATAAAAGCCATTCTCATTTCTACACAGAGATAAACTCAATTTATTCTTATTCTCCTGGCCATGCTCTATCATAGCTATTAATTAGTAGAAATTAAGAGATTTTATGAAACAAAATGAAGGTAGTTTTACTGGTAACATTTCCTGTCTTTTTCTTACTTTGGACTGTGCATCTAAGGTCTTATCAAAGGTCTTTTCTCCAGAGTATAAAGATGATGTACGTGGTGAGATGCTTTTCATATTGTTGGACATCTGAGTACCTAGTGAGTAACATTGTTTAGGTAGGTTTAAGAGATGTAGTCTGGATCATGGAAGTGTGTCATTGGGAGTAAGGTTTGAGGTTTCGAGAGGAATAAGCTATTTCCAGAGCATTCTCTGACCTTCTTGCTTGTGGTTGGAGATCCACTCTGCCACCATAGACTATTATCCCTCTGCAGTCAAAGGCCAACAAAATAAATAATAGATAGATGATAGATAGATAGATAGATAGATAGATAGATAGATAGATAGATAGATAGATAGATGGATGGATGGATGGATGGATGGATGGATAGATAGATAGATAGATAGATAGATAGATAGATAGATAGATAGAAGTTACATTGGCCATAGTATACCATACTGATATTCTGATCCACCCCAGTAGTACAAAAGTAAACTAAGACAATACAGAACCCTTCTATGAAGATAATATTCCTCATCAGTGTAGCTCTTGGTATTTCAGTGGAAGGGAAACTCTGAGCCACCTCTTCCTAATAAAGATTCTTTACATACGTGTTGTAACTTTGAAATGTTCAACTTCAGTCAGTTTAAGCTCTGGTTTAGTCTGGTTTCAGCTAACAAACTAATGTTCCCTTAGCTATTTAGGCTCATCCCTTTCTGGAACATCATGTCTCCAGAGTGTAAACCCCTGGGGTTTAAATTTATTTTGGGGACTGCTCATTGTAGTGCATTTTGACGCTATTCGTTGGAAAAGACAGTGAAAGATCATAGGACTAGAGATGAGAACTAGTCTCTACCCAATATAATGAAATCACACGTTTAATGTAGGGTCATCTGGCTACACAGACAAGACCATAGGCAAACAAGAGACATGGCATATTCTGTCAAAGAAAATCCATGAAATGTCAGAGTCTGTAGAAATAGATTTATTTGAAGCCTCCAAAATATGCAATCCCATACTTCAATGTTAAGGTGATTATTCAGAGAATGAATACTAACTTTTACAAAAATACATTGATATTGTAAACTTTATGTTTTAATTCAGGAAGTAAAACATTAAATTTAGAGGATTATTTTCATAAATCTTATAGCTACCCAAGTTAATTTTAGTGCAGTAATAGAGATCCCAGGTAGAGCAAAATGATTATGATTTGAAGCTTCCATTTTTACATTTTCTACAAAAGAACTTTTATAACAACTACCTCACTTTATAGGCCTTGTATAACTTATTACATAACAATCATCATGCTGTCTGTCTTTTATACTTCAATGACATCATAGGTTACCAACATGTAATTCTCTATTAGTAGCTTGTACCTATTGCCCCACAACTTAAATAGCTCAAATAATAAACTTCAAATTACCAAGTGGAGTTCTCTTACTTATAATAGCCTTGGTACATACTATGCTTTGAATCAGAAATGACTCCTAAAGAGTCATGACTTGAATGCTTGGACTCTAACTAGGGGTGGACTTTTGAAATTTACAATGTGAGACTTACTGACAAAAGAAGTAGATCACAGGAAACCAGCGTTTGTTTGTTTGTTTGTTTGTTTGTTTGTTTTAGATTTCCTTACACGTGTGCAATGCATTATCCACTCCTTTCTCCAACTTCTCCCATTCCCCTCCATCCTCATTTAAATTATTGTCCACTTCTCCTAGTATAGATGACACTGAGTTCACTTAGTTCTGCCTGAATGCTTACAGTTGAAAGGCTTTCCACAGATAACGGACAACCCATCCATCCGGAGGTTTATCCCTGAAGCAAGCTAAATCTCCCTCCCTCAGTAGCCATTGACTGCCTACAACTCCTCAACTAGGAGTGTCACTTTGAGTGACATGTTGACAGATGTGATCTTATACACAGGTCTTACAGGTCGTATGTAGGCAAGTATACCTGTTAAGAGTTCATGAGTTCAAAATCCCTGTCACGTCTAGACAATACTACTTTTTAGCAATTTTCCTGGTCATCTGGTGTTTACAGTGTTTCTACCCTCTCCTCTAAAATGTTCTCTACACTTTGAGTTTCTAGCTGGTTTTAGATGTCTATCCCATTTGAGGATGGGTATTCCACAGTCACTATTCTCCACACTTTGACAAATCATTCTGTATAATAAAATCCATCTGCTGCAAAAGAAAAAATAGAGAATAATTTTTAATGTGACTAAGAGATGTACTACTAATTTCTAGTATGTCGATAAGTGTTTAGACTTATTTGGATCCTGTAACAAACTTTCAGAGTGACAGCAATAGGTTCTGCACTACCTTGAGTGATCTCTCCAGTCACAAGTTGTTTGCAAGGGTTACAGTAACAGCCACTACAATCTTCTGTCACAAGATTTGGGAAAACTAAGCTGGTAACTGACATGTAAGCCTCTTCCCTGATGACTAGTTCTCATACAGCCAGAAGGTGGTATGCAGGCTGAGAGAGGAGAGAAATTATCAACAGTCTACCAAAGATAAATATTGTGAACTACAATAATGGCTAGCTAGGTAAGATATGCACAACCATTAGATAGTGACAGTAATAACTTAGGTGCAACCAACATTAGCCTTATTTCCTTTAAGGCCTGTTCAATGGCTGGCCTTTGAAAATTCTCACATTGATCTGAATGTCCTTTGGCACATGTTCCCACTGCCATGAATTGAGTTTTCTTGTTATGTCTTTGCCCATGATAATAAAGCAGAAACTGAAACTGCTAGCCAAAGGCAAACCATTCTTTTCTTAAGTTGTTGTCTGACGTATTACTGTTTTTGTCTCAACAAAGAAAAAACACATGTGGTGCCCAAGACTAGATAATTGTAACTGGTTCCAGTGAACTGGTGGTTAACTGTAACTGAAAACACTGTATCTAATTAAACAGCAAGGAGCTTGATACAGAACACCATGTTTGTAAAACTGTTGGAATGACTAGAAGTATTCTCTGTGCTGTACTTCCAGAATGCTATGTTGACATTAGCTCACCCTAAATTCTGCCACCATCTAGCTGCTTCAGTACAGCTTCAGCATTCAATATCCCACAGTATTGCTATAAATAAGCATGAGGATCTTCCAAAATCATTTTTCAAATAATTTCAATGTGCAGACTAGAAATAATCTCTACCTAGGCTGTTACTTCATAGCCACAAGACAGAAGAAGACTTAAGATTATTATGTAAGGATATAGAAAGGAAATATAGAAATATAAAATTGATATAGACAGCAACAAGAGAGGCTCTGAATAGAGCTTTGTAAAATATTCCACTCTGTGATGGAAAGTTCTTGTTCCGAGTCCCTGGCTTACAATGAAGAATATTGAGTGGTAAGCAGCAGAATTGAAATGCCTGTGTCTCTTAAGTTCATATGGAGTCCATAACCTTAGGTGTGGATCTTTTTATATAAAATTTGGAATCTTAGATAAGATAAAATAGTAAGTAGAGATAAGAAATTAAAGGGTCATCTTCCTTTATTTTTTGTTTTTTCACAGGCATTTTCTGAAACATTCATTTTTTTACACTAAGGAGTTACTGTAGAGATGGAACAGCCTCCTCCAGGACAATGTCATCTTCAGCCTGTTTCCCCAAAGATTTACATTCTGCAGGTACTCATCCACTTTACAGTGTGTCTACAGACACTTTACATTTCTTTAATATAAGGAAATAAAAATGTTCTTCTAGAGATCACAGGAATACAGTGACTTCAGTGTGGCCAAAGGCAAAGCCATTTCCTTACTGGATGCTATAGCAGAATTAACTTGGTAGTAGATAAATAACACTGTCTATGCCTCAAGATCCTCTTAGGCAGCTGAAAGTTCTGCAAAAGTCTCAGAAGTGGTCATGATGAATCACTTGAGAGCATAAAAGAGACCACCTCTGTCTACCTACAAGTACATACAGATATCTCTTGATTAAAAAAAAAAAAAAACAAGGACTCAAACACTTGTAAAGCCACATGTGGACAACAGATTCAGTATTCACAGCTAGAGGAATGAGAGCCATGTTCCTACAGTAAGAAAATTAAGTGTCTAGTATGAAGGCATGAGATACTCACTGAACACTGTAGAAACATAAAAGCTTTTATCTGGGTATTCGCTAAGGGTGAGATTCTAGAGTTTACTAATGGTCAAGCTGATACCAAGGTTAGACACCAAGTGGAAAGTGAGAGTTATTCGAAGATTGTAAGCAATGCTTGTCTCTGAACCAGCAACGTTATCTCTCAGACAGATCTTACTTTAAAGGCCAATGTGGCTGAGGAAAAAACTGTAGCTGTGGTGGTGAGACCTGGAAATCTAGCGAGAATGATAAAAATGTACTAAAACATCATCACATCCTCCAGCCAATGATCTCTGCCACCGTCAGCAAAGAGAAGGATTTGTGAGGTAGGCAAAGCTACTCTTCTTTTATTAAAATTGTGGGAGTTTCACATATGCATGTGTGTTCAAATTATTTTTCACAGGGACATATGAGAACAAAAGTTGCTTAAAAATGCTTGATATGTAGAAACCATTTTGGAACATAACTCAAGCTTTATTGAGGGCAGAAAACTGTGGATAAAAGAAACTGCTAAAACACAAATGATGTTTGTCAAGCCGTATTCCATATTCCATACCATCTTCCAGAATGATTTGCTAATTGTGAAAAATTGTTATTCAGAAGGCTTGCTTCTATAAAAAGGAGGAAGCACTTTGGAGGCCATCCTTAGAGTAACTGCTATCCATGTTCAAGCATGAGCTAGGAAATAAGATAAGGCATATGTATCTTCCTTAAAAGCTATGCTGGGAAGAATACATGGTGGCCAGTCAGGGATGTACCAAACACTGATCCAACTTGTGACATGGAGCAGTTGTTCTTATGGCTCTTAATGCTGACAGTTATTATCACAGGTTTTATAGCTGTCTTTCCAAGTGTTGCAGCACAGTTCGAGAATGTAGGTTAGTGTTTTTTTTTTTTTCAGGAGTGGAATCTTTTCAAATTGCATTGTATGAAATTCTCAACGAATGAAAGAAATAGTCTCTAAAACATACATACAAGTAACAACATGCAGAATAAGCTGATTGTATTTATTTTTTAGGAGTGTGTGTGTGTGTGTGTGTGTGTGTGTTTAATAACAATTAATAAAAAGAGCCCATGAATTTCAAAGAAAGCAAAGAGAGCTATATGAGAGGGTTTATAAAAAGGAAAGGGAAGGGAAAAATAATGCAATTATGTTATAATCTCAGAAATAAAAAACAAAACAATTATATATATATATATAT
>NW_021604617.1:13625886-13682506 GCF_004785775.1 Grammomys surdaster
TATATATATATATATATATATATATATATATATATATATGCTTGAAATCAGCCTAAAACACCAAGAAGACTTAAATATATAATATTTTTATTAAAATAAATGTGAGCTGTAAACTCTATATCATAATTATTTATTCTACTTGTAACAGCATTTCCTGTTAGATACATGTTGTATTTTATAAAAGCATTATCTTCTAATAAAGATAAGTTAGGTAATGGATAAGAGACTGAACAGATTGATTTAAATATATCAGATGTGAATATGAAGATAGTACTTTATTCATGAGACAGTTTCCAAAAGTAATGGGAGATGGGAGGGAAAATAAATCTGAGGAGAGAAGAGATCTCAGCAATGGTATGTAAAGCAGCCTATTACGGCTAGTGATAGTCAGAGAGGGCTCTGTGCTCCAGTGTAGACTAAAGGGGGAAGCTGAGGACTCAACTTAGAATTTCATCATCCAAAAAGCCATTGTATTGTCTATTCATCTTTGTTTATTATTAGCAAGGTTCTTCCCAAGGACATACATCCCCAGGACACTCAACCACAAAGAATGACAGGTGAGAGCTAGTCATGAGGGGGTGTGACTATACTCTCAGGGCTCTGGAAGCTAAGTCACAAGGATCATTGACTTGAGACTGAGCATAGGGGTTACTAACTTAATGTTAGTCTGGAATATATGGGGAAATCATGACTCCAAGTAAATAAATAAATTAGCAATTAAAACATTTAACAATTAAACAAACAAAATAAACAAACAAAAAACAATTAACAATTTAAAATTTAAAAGCAGTCACAAATATTAGCCAAAAGTTAAGCACTATGACAGAGCACTTGGCATAGGGCATTTCTGTCTCCTTTAATCTTAATTAACTCTTGTTGTTTTAAAAGACAACACTTAACCTCAAATAAAAAGTTTTAATTCACAAATTATTTTAATGACCTTAATCAAAACAACTAATAGACAATAAAGTAACTAAATAGATGTTGAGGGACAAAAGTGGCTTATTTATAAATACCGTAAGTTAATTCTAAGTTCCTTAGAATATATGACTGAGTTATTCCATTTTTAGAAATCTTTAAATTATCCCATACCCAATGTGATTCTATTCCCTCAGTTTAATACATTGCCATGAAGTATAAAAAACAAAATGAGTATCAAAAATAGGACATACCTTTGGGTCTCTATCTGAATCCCAGAGCTAAGGCTGTTCCACAGCCCTCCCCACACAAATCCTGCCAGGAGAGAGCTAGTCTCCCAGGAGTGCTCTCAATCCTACACTCAGAGATGAGACCACCACATTCGCTCCAATAACTGTCCAAAGCTGGACCTGCCAGGAGGGCACAGGACACAGGAACAGTGGAGCAGCTGGGGACAGGATCCTTCTAGTCTTCTTCTGCACCCTGGAGCTAAGGCTGTACCATAGTCCTCCACACCCAAACTCCACCCAGGAGGGAGCTGGTATCACCAGGAGTGCAAATAAACCTAAGATCACAGGATTACAGGCACACAGGATGGACAAGCTCTAATCAAAGACAGCAAGACCAACTAATACCAGAGATAACCAGATGGCAAAAGGCAAGTGCAAGAACTTTACCAACAGAAAGTAAGGCTACTTGGCATCATCTGAACCCAGTTCTTCCATCACAACAAGTCCTGGACATGCCAAGACACCAAAAAAAGCATGATTTGGAATTAAAATCACATCTCATGATGATGACAGATGACTTTAAGAATGACATAAATAACTCTTTAAAAAAAATACAGGAGAACACAGGTAAACAGGTAGAAGCCCTTAAAGAGGAAACGCAAAAATCCCTTAAAGAATTACAAGAAAACACAACCAAACAGGTGAAAGAATTGAACAAAACCATTCGGAATCTAAAAATGGAAGTAAAACAATAAAGAAATCATAAAAGGAGACAACCCTGTAGAAAACCTAGAAAAGAGATCAGGAGTCATCGATGAAAGTGTCACCAACAGAATGCAAAAGATAGAAGAAACAATCTCAAGTGCAGAAAATATCATAGAAAACATTGACATAACAGTAAAAGAAAATGCAAAACGCAAAAAGCTCCTAACCCAAAACATCCAGGAAATCCAGGACACAGTGAGAAGACCAAACCTAAGGATAATAGGCATAGATGAGAGTGAAGATTCCCAACTTAAAGGGCCAGAAAATATCCTAAACAAAATAACAGAGGAAAACTTCCCTAACCTAAAGAACGAGATGCCCATGAATATACAAGAAGCCTACAGAACTCCAAATAGACTAAACCAGAAGAGAAATTCCTCCTTTCAAATAATAGTCAAAACACAAAATGCACAAAACAAAGAAAGAGTATTAAAAGCAATAAATGAAAAAGGTCAAGTAATTTTAAAGACAGACATGTCAGAATTACACCAGACTTCACACCAGAGACTCTAAAAGCCAAAAGATCCTGGTCAGACGTCATACAGACTTTAAGAGAAAACAAATGCCAGCCCAAGCTACTATACCCAGCAAAACTCTCAATTACCATAGATGGAGAAACCAAGATATTCGATGACAAAATTAAATTTACACAATATCTTTTCACAAATTCAGCCCTAGAAAAGATAATAAATGGAAAACTCCAACACAAGGAAGGAAACTGGACCCTAGCAAAAGCAAAAAAAAAAAAAAAAATCTTTTCCACAAACCAAAGAGATTGCCAAATAAACATAATACTACGTCTAACAACAAAAGTAACAAGAAGCAACAATCACTTTTCCTTAGTATCTCTTAACATCAATGAACTCAATTCTCCAATAAAAAGGCATAGACTAACAATCTTGATACTTAAACAAGATCCAACATTTTGCTGCTTACAGGAAATGCACCTCAGTAACAAAGAAAGATACTACTTCAGAGTAAATGGCTGGAAAAATATTTCCAAGCAAGTGGTCCCAAGAAACAAGCTGGAGTAGCCATTCTAATATCGAACAAAATCGACTTTCAACAAAAAGTTATCAAAAGAAAAGGTAAGGAAGGACACTTCATACTCATTAAAAAAAAAAAAAACCTACCAAGATGAACTCTCAATTCTGAATATCTATACTCCAAATGCAAGGGCACCCAAATTCATGAAAGAAATTTTACTGAAGCTCAAAGCACACATCGCACTTCACACAATAGTAGTGGGAGACTTCAACACCCCACTCTCAGCAATGGACAGATCATGGAAACAGAAACTAACAGAGACAGTGAAATTAACAGAAATTATGAACCAAATGGATTTAACAAATATCTACAGAACATTTCATCCTAAAACAAAAAATATAGACCTTCTTCTCAGCAGCTCATGGTACCTTCTCCAAAATTGATCAAGTAATTAGACACAAAACAGGTCTCAACAGATACAAGAAGATTGAAATAATTCCATGCATCCTATTAGATCACTCAGACTAAGGATGGTCTTCAATAACAACAACAAAAAAAAAAAAAAAACAGAAAGCTCACATACATATGGGAACTGAACACTACACTACTCAATGATAACTTGATCAACAAAGAAAAAAAGAAATAAAGACTTTTTAGATTTTAATGAAAATGAGGACACATCATACCAAAATGTGTGGGACAGAATAAAAGCAGTGCTAAGAGGAAAACTCATAGCTCTAAGTGCCTCAAAAAAGAAACTAGAGAGAGCATATACTGGCAGCTTGACAGCACCTCTGAAATCTCTATAACAAAAGGAAGCAAATACATCCAAGAGGAGGAGAAGGCAGGAAATAATCAAATTCAGGGCTGAAATCAACCAAGTAGAAACAAAAAGAGCTATACAAAGAAGCAACAAAACCAAGAGCTGGTTCTTTGAGAAAATCAACAAGATAGATAAACCCTTAGCCAGACAAACCAAAAGGCAAAGACACAGTATCCAAATTAACAAACTTAGAAATGAAAAGAGGGACATAACACAGAAACAGTGGAAATCAAAAAAAAAATCATTAGATCCTACTACAAAAGCCTATACTCAACAAAACTGGAAAATCTGAATGAAATGGACAATTTTCTAGACATATATTAACTATCAAAGTTAAATCAGGACCAGATAAACTATCTAAACAGTCTTATAACCCCTAAAAAAATAAAAGCAGTCATTAAAAGTTTCCCAACAACAACAAAAAAAGCCCAGGACCACATGGGTTTAGTGGAGAATTCTATCAGACCTTCAAAGAAGTCCTAATACCAATACTCATCAAACTATTCCACAAATAAAAACAGAAGGAACACTATCCAATTCATTCTACGAAGCCACAGTTATTCTGATACCAATTTCACACAAAGGCCCAACAAAGAAAGAGAACTTCAGAACAATTTGTCTTATGAACATTGATGCAAAAATTCTCACAAACCGTTTCCAAGAATACATCAAAATGATCTTTCACCATGATCAAGTAGGTTACATCCCATGGATGCAGGGATGGTTCAATATGTAAAAGTCAATCAACATAATTCACTACATGAACAAACTCGAAGAATAAAACCACATAATCATTTTATTATATGCTGAAAATATATTTGACAAAATTCAACATCCCTTCATGTTAAAAGTCTTAGAAAGGTCAGGAATTCAGGGCCCATACCTAAACATAGTAAAAGCAATATACAGAAAACCAGTAGTCAACATCAAACTAAATGGAGAGAAACCTGAAGCAATCCCACTAAAATCAGGGACTAGACAGGGCTGCCCACTCTCTCTCTACCTATTCAATATAATTCTAGCCAAAGCAATGAGACAACAAAAGGAAGTCAAAGGGATAAAAATTGGGAAGAAAGAAGTCAAAATATCACTATTTGCAGATGATATGACAGTATGAATAGGTGACTCCAAAAATTCTACCAGAGAACTCCTAAACCTGATAAATAACTTCAGCAAAGTGGCTGGATATGAAATTAACTCAAGCAAATCAGTAGCCTTTCACTACTCAAAGGAAAACTGGGTTGAGAAAGAAATAAGCAAACAATACCATTCACAATAGTCACAAATGATATAAAATATCTTGCTGTGACTCTAACCAAACAAGTGAAAGATCTGTTCAATAAGAACATCAAGTCTCTGAACAAAGAAATCAAAGAAGACCTCAGAAGATGGAAAGGTCTCCCATGCATATGGATTGGCAGGATTAATATAGTAAAAATGGCAATTTACCAAAAGCAATCTATGGATTCAATACAATCATCGAAATTCTAACTCATAGAGTTAAAAAGAGCAATTCCCAAATTCATTTGGAATAACAAAAAACCCAGGATAGCAAAACTATTCTCGACAATAAAAGAACTTCTGGGGGAATCACGATCCCGGATCTCAAGCTGTACTACAGAGCAATAGTGACAAAAAAACTCCATGGTATTGATACAGAAACAGGCAGAAAGATCAGTGGAATAAAACTGAAGACCCAGAAATGAACCCTTACACCTATGGTCACTTTATCTTTGACAAAGGAGCTAAAACTGTCCAGTAAAAAAAGACAGTATTTTCAAGAAACGGTGCTGATTTTGACTGGCTGTCAGCATGTAGAAGAATTCAAATTGATCCATTCTTATTTCCCTGTACAAAGCTCAAGTCCAAGTGGACCAAGGACCTCCACATAAAACCAGATACACTGAATCTAATAGAAGAGAAAGTGGCGAAATCTTCAAACACAGGAGCAAAGGGAAAAATTTATTGAACAGAATATCAATGGCTTATGCACTAAGATCAAGAATCTACAAACGGAACTTCATAAAATTGTAAAGCTTCTATAAGGCAAAGAATACTGTCAATAGGACAAAACAGCAATCCACAGACTGGAAAAAGGTCTTTACCACACCTATATCTGATAGAGGGCTAATATCCAATATATACAAAGAACTCAAGAAGTTAGACTCTAGAGAACCAAATAACCCTATTTTAAAATGGGGTACAGAGCTAAACAAAGAATTCTCAAATGAGGAAACTCGAACGGCCAAGAAGCACCTAAAGAAATGTTCAACATCCTTAGTCACCAGGGAAATGCAAATCAAAACAACACTGAGATTCCACCTCACACCAGTCAGAATGCCTATGTTCAAACACTCAGGTGACAGCAGATGCTGACGAGGATGTCGAGAAAGAGGAACACTCTCTCATTGCTGATGGGATCGAAAGCTGGTACAACCTCTCTGGAAAGCTAGTCCTCCGAAAATTGGACATAGTACTACCTGAAGACCCAACTCTACCACTCCTGTGCATATACCCAAAAGATGCTCCAACATGTAATTAAGACACATGCTCCACTATGTTCATAGTAGCCTCATTTATAATAGCTAGAAGCTGGAAAGAACCCAGATGTCCCTCAACAGAGGAATGGATACAGAAAATGTGGTACATTTATCCAATGGAGTACTACTCAGCTAATAAAAAACCATGAGTTCATGAAATTCTTAGGCAAATGAATGGAACTAGAAAATATTCTGAATGAGGTAACCCAATCACAAAAGAGCACACATGGTATACTCTCAGTGATAAATGGATATTAGCCCAAAAGTTCAAAACACCCAGTATGCATTTCACAGACCATATGAAGCTCAAGAAGAGGGAAGACCAACGTGTGGATGCTTCAATGCTTCTTAGAAGGGGGAACGGGAACAAAATACTCACAGGAGGATATATGGAGATAAAGTGTGGAGCAGAGAAAGAAGGAAAGGCCATCCAGAGACTGCCCCACCTGGAGATCTATCCTATATACAGTGTCCAAACACAGAAACTATTGCAGATGCCAGGAAGTCTTACTGACAGGAGCCTGATGTGGCTGTCTCCTGAAAGGCTCCCCCAGAGCCCAACAAATACAGAGCCAACCATTGGACTGAGTGTGGGATCCCAAATAGAGGAGTCAGAGAAGTGAGTGAAGAAGCTGAGGGGGGTTGCATCCCCATGGGGGCATCAACAGTGTCAACTGCTCAGATCCCTCAGAGCTCCCAAGGACTAAACCACCAATCAAAGAATACACACTGAGTGACTCATGGCTCCAGTCGCATATGTAGCAGAGGATGGCCCTGTTGGACATCAGTGGGAGGAACAGCCCTTGAGACTGGGAAGGCTTGATGCTTCTGTGTAGGGGAATGCCAGGACAGGGAACCAGAGGGAGTGGAAGGATGGGGTAACACCCTCATAGAAGCAGGAGGAGAAGGGATGGGATAGAGGGTTGTGGGGGGGAGATGAAAAGGGATAACATTTAAAATGTAAAGAAAGACAATATCTAATTTAATTTTTTTAAAGACCCTAACAGAAATCAAACCATCATCAAGGAAGTCACCTGAGCCCTCCTGTTGAAGCACTTCAGGGAACCTTAGAGGTTACTGGTTCATCATGACACACAGAGGGCACAGGGCAGCAGCCTGAGACACAAAGCTGGTCCTTGGTCGTGGAGAAATTACTAGAAAATTTCAGAAAAGAATGAGGAGGAACACCTTGGTATCTGGCTGGCTAGCTGGTTGGCTGGCTGGAGTCTTTTTCTTGCAAAGGAGACCCTGGGTAGAGCCTGCCCTTCCTCTTGGTTGGAGATTCAAGAGGCAAGAGTCCAAAGCCAAACCTCCTATACTCTGGGTCCAACTGACCAGAAGTACAGTTGGGAACAGCTTTGGGAGCCGGAACAACACTTCAAAATGAAACCACACCCAGACTTCCAGGCTCAAAAGATCATGGCCACCAGACTCAAACCAAAGGAGGACTATGTTGAGGCTTGGTTCATCCAGCGATCCTTGAAACAGGAGACATACCGTCCATTGGCCAGGTTGTAGCAGTCTGCCCGGGATGATACCTTTTCTGCTACCCACAAAAGCTCTCTGCTGCCAGCCACCAAGCTGGAAATACCGGCTCATTCCCATCAATCCCCCTGAGTCATCAACCAGCTCTAAGCAGACTTGCTGATCCTCCTTCCCCATGGGGCCACTCCCACATGTAGTTAGCACAAAACTGCTTCCCCCAATACCCCTCCTTTACAGACTCCTGGCTGCACCAAACTCAACAAATGGTAGGTGCATTCCAGAAACCTCAAGGTCCATATTTGAATACTTGGTTGCCAGGCTATATGGTATTGGACAGAATATTGAATCAAGAATTTAATCTATATACCAACTACATTGGAGTGACCATAAATGAGTTACAGCAGGACTGGAAATCTCTGCATGGAACATCTATACATATAGAGTCCAGCCTGGCCATGAACTCACAGAAACCTGTCTGTGCCTCCTGAATGATGGAAGTGAAGGTGTACTCCATCATGCCCAGCCTGCAGATGCCATTCTTTGAGTTAGATGGAAGTTAGTGTTGTATTAATACTTTGGAAAAGGTGAAGGATTTACCTAGTTGTAGACTAGAATATCAGGTGAGCCAGGTATGGCTACTCTGTAGCCTAGACAGCCCAAGATGATTTTGCTTTAACCATAGTCTCCAAGTGCTAACCAAGCAACCTCATTGTTTGGATTTTTTTATTGAGACAGGGTCCCTAAGTAACACTGACTACTCTAGAATTCTCTATGAAGACCAGGTTGGCCATCAAAACTCACAAGTCCACTTGTCTTTCTCCCATTGCACCCTCACTGCTGGCATCAAAGGCATGGGCCACCTCACTTGCTTCCCTGTAAAATCCTCCAAACAGACATGGAAGACATGGAAATTCATTCTTTTTCCTGACAACTTTAGTTACTAAGACATGGATTGATTTTGTGAACTCAGTCAATTGATAGTTCAATAAATTATTTAATATCTATAAAAGAAAATAGAACACAAATTCAGATTTCCCATTAAGCACAACATTAACCAAAATTCATCTCAATGCTTTTTTATTTCTGTCTTTACTTCATGTTTTGAAATAATATAGTTCATTTGCATTTGCATTACCACTTAATAACAGCAAAAACTCTGATACTTTATCTTAAAATAAAACCTTAACAAACTTCAAGTAATTTCATGGGGCCATATGTTCACAACACTACATAAATCTTTACCTCTTAATTAATAGTAAATCAATGGTAAAATAAGATCTTTCAGTGGCAACATTTGGCATCTCAATTTCTTCTTTTGTTAAATCAGAAATCAATAGCACTCATATCTTTGAATTAAGAATGCCTGAGCTTCTATTTGAACTTCTGTGTCTGTGAAGTAAGAGTTAACAATGATGGTAAGTAAATATTGAACTTCATTCAAGTTTTCACCTTCAAAGACTCTTTTCAACTAAAACTTAGCAATCTGGGAAGAGTGTCCTGTGCAGACTGATTTGGTAAGAAAAACATGTCCTCCCACCCAAAAAAAAAAATCAGCAAAAAAATGACTCATAAAAACAGCAAGTAATTCTACTGCTAATAAAGCCAGAGTTATCACCTTCATCATGCAACTTCAGATGTAAAACTACTCTCATCAACCTAAGATATAGCAGATAAAGAAAACAGAAAACAGTATACATGTCTATATTTTTAAAATCAGCCATATAGCAATCATAAACACAAAAAAAGGAATTTTCCTGGGCTAAATAACAATTTTGCTTATATGGCATTGATTTGAAAGGTGAGCTTACAAGGTTAATCAGAAATCATACATACTCTATGCATTTTCTTGGTGCTATAACTTAGCATTACTGATAATCACAAGTTTGACAATACTCCACTGGAGGTGGCAGTTCAAGAAATAGATAACCCAGGGATTAATTTTGTGCACTGTAGTTATACTTTGAACTCAAAGACTTGCTTTAGGAAATTATAAAAATTATATTTTAATAATTAGACAATGATGTAAATTCTCAAAAGTCCCACAGTAATAATCAGAGTTTGAACAAGAACAGCAAAACAACAGTTATTTCCTTTACAATGGAGACCTATACCATTAGATTCAGCAATGTTTACTTCACATCATTCCTCTCTTTCATTTTCTTTCATAGTATATACTTACAAGATACCATCAGGAAAAGTAAAATCTGGAAGTTGGCTTCATGGCCAAGAATACATATATACAAAGACTGAAGTCCAGTTCCCATCAACCATATATGATGATTCAATTCTTTCTGCAGTTCCATCTCCAGAGCTTCCCACATTCTATTCTGGACTCCATTGGTACCTGTTCTCACAGGTGCACATTCCCACACAGATAGTCACAAATGCACATATTTAAAAATAAATAAATCTTTTTTTTTAATCAGCCTACCATGCAACAGTGGTGACAGCTACGTGACATAGTTTAAGTTGAGACTTAAGCTGTATTCTCTGAGAGGTACAATTTTAAAATACTTAGTGTTACTAAAGCTTCTCTATTGCTTCTTGATTCTTCCTCTTTATGTCTCTTTTTTGGACTATGGTTCAATATTTCTTTCTATTTCATCTATTTTCAATCAAATATCACAACAATCTAGACCTCAGATGTTCTGAAATATTCTGTCCTAATATTAATTATCTAAATGTTCCCAAGACATTCTGAGAACTTGGCTGTTTGACAATAAGAGTTAAAGGGCAAGTGGCTTAAATTTCCAAACAGGTGGGTGCATGCATAATCAGTAAAATGAAACAAATATCCCCTATTGCATTTCCCATATTTATCTATTCTACTTTTATGCTTATGTGAAATATCAATGTTAAAAGTATATTTATAGGTAAGCACATCTTTTTTGAACTACTAGATAAACCATACTCAAGGTCAACTCTCTCAAGATTGAGTCTCATAGAACCATCATAAATCAAGTTATTAGAAACACTTAGTTTATTAGTTTACTATGAAATAATGATAATAAATAATAAGGTCTTTAGTATTTAAGTTATTTTGAGCCAGAAATCTACTTTTGGTAACTGTAAAGGAAAAAACACTATAAATTAAAAAGAGAAGTCTCAGCTAGTTCTACAATGATTTCTGTATTAGAATTTATTCAAATATTTCTCAAATGAGAAGAATAAATCATGTCTGTATTTATTAGCAGCCAGATACATGTATTCCCCTGGTGACAGAACTCTCATGGAGAGAGCCACTCCCTATGGCAGAAATTTTAAGAGGAAGAAGAGGTTATGATGGAAGTACAACCCAGTACACAGTGACTAAGAAACAAGCCTAGAGCTGTGAATGAGTGTCTGAGACACTTCTCCCAGGGAGCAGGCTTTCCACACAGCACTTATTTATTTAGAACACAGGTCTCATCCCAAACTCCGTACTTGTAGTGTCTACCGCTCACCTAGACGTCCTGACCATCACACGTCTCATTCCACACATTTCATCACACACTCCTCACCCCTATTTACTCTGTCTCCCTGGATAGCTTGGCCATAGATTTTATAAACTTATTCTTTGTATAGCAGTTCTGGTTTAGACATGAAGAGTTCCACTAAGGCAAAATTATTTGAGACATGGTTTCCAAGATAGGAATTCTGAGAGGTTGACTATCTGGAAGTTATAGAATCATAAAGACTGATCCCTAAACAATGGTTAAATCCATTGAGAGATTCAGAATTTAATTGACCAGCAAAAGGTGGTAGAAACTGGAAAGTGGGTCCTGATTGAAAGAAGTAATTTTCTGGGAATGTATCTTTGATATATGTGCATTGTTCCTCACTCTGCCCTCCATGAAGTGAGTCACTATACTGTACATACAACCAAGATACTATTTCAGCCTTACCACAAACTCCTAGTAATAGGATCTAGTGGCTGTGGACCAAATCTCTGAAGCCATTTGCTAAAATATGTATTTCTCATTGTGTAGCTGCTTTCATGAATGTCTATAACAGGAACTGAAATTCTAACCTCCACAGCATCTTGAAAAATTTGACCAACATTTTAGAATAATGACGTATTTTTTCTCCTTTTATCTATTTGCACTGTAAGTAAATTACATAGGCGAAGCTCAAAGTATTAGCCATCTGCAGAATTTCTTTCACTATGAGACCTAATCTGTTGACAGACTATCAAGCTACATGTGAAAACGAGTAATTTTTTTTTTTCAGAGAGATGGTAGAGGGAGACACAACACAGGACTCGACTCTGAGTTCCGTGCTTTTATTTGTCTACTTACTGGATCTGCTCATATCTAATCCCTCAACCACCATTCCCGTTTGCACGCTGCAGTGTCAATCAGATGTCGTCCTGTATGGGTACGCCAACTAGTTACACAAAAGCTCACCGTGGACATTATCACTTGACTAGGAACAAAGCAGGAGCTGAGTTAAAAATACTTAGAAATTATTTCGAAAGTAAGGTTGGGTTTACGTTATCCTTGCAGGAGATTCTAAGAGCAATGGTTGTTATCAAACAGTATGGTGGAGGAAAAGAAGACTTGGTCAAATAAAGTTTCAGGACAACAGCTGCTTCTGGGGGAAAAAAAATTCTTCCTTGGAAAAACTATACAGAAACTAGGCAGTGAAAGAAGGACAGCTGCACAGACTCAAAGTATCAGTGGTTGTCCACAGAGCAAAACACACAAGAAAGGAGGAAATTTTTAGCTTTGCTATTTAATAATATTTAATGAAAGGCATTTATTAAACATTGTGCACTGGGCTTATGATAGATCACACCATATTCTATTCCATTTCCTGAGTAAAGCAAACCAGTTATTTTTTTTACCTTTTTATTGGATAGTATATTTACATTTCAGATGTTATCTCCTTTCCCCACTTCCCCCCACCCAGAAACCCATCTCCCCTCTTTCTTTTTCTATGAGGATGTGCTCCCACCTCCCTGCCTTCAAATTTCCCACATTGGGGCATCCAGCCTTCACAGGACCAAGGACCTCTTTTCCCACCTATGCCTGACAAGGCCATCTTCCCCTACATATACAGCTGGAGCCATGGGTTCCTTCCTATGTGCTCCCAGGCTGCTGGTTTAGACCCTGGGAGCTCTGGTTGGTTGGTATTGTTGCACTCCTCATGGGGAAGCAAACCCCTTCAGCTCCTTCAGTCTTCTCTCTAACTCCTCCATTGGGAACCCCGTGATCAGTTGAATGGTTAGCTGTGAACAAACCAGGTTTAACTAGTTGCCCAATGATTACAAATACATAACAAATATAATTTAAATACTCACCCACTCTCTCAGAAGTCCACATACTGCCCTAAAAAAGTGACTCTCCCACATACTTGTGTCAACTCCAAGACTTTATTTGGGCCTGAGGTGTATATCAGTCATAAAAGATGTTCATGTATGTTAAATGGGAAACCTTACAAAGTCCTAATTCTAAGAGAAATCTACAGATTTCAGTAAAGTAGGTACTAAGATCTAACACTGAATTTTATCCCTCACCTACTCCAGGTAAAGACCCATGACCTTTAAACAGGTCAACATTTGTCAATGATGAAGTTCAAATTAGTATGTAGTACACAGAGGGGAATTCTTTCAGGCTGTGAAATACGGTGTAATGAAAATATTTTCTTTCTGATTAATCTACAAAAGAGAAGCCTTTCAGTGATCGGATTTAATCAGTTCATGAGGTAAAATAATGGCGTGTGAAACCTGTTAAATTATGTTTCTGTAAAAAAAAAATTAAATTGTAATTATTTTTTCAATTTCATTTAATTTCACAGTTTACTGAAAGAGTAATCCATTTGCTTAGTTGATACAGTAGGTTTATGCATGCAAAGCACACAGTAAGTGTTATTAAAGTACTTGTTTCATTATTGGGCACGAAATTTAATTAAAACATATTAAATCTCCAAAATATGAGTTATGTTTCTTCTATTATATTGAGCAAGTAATGATGGATGGCTGTGTTGGTTCGATTTATGTCAATTTGACATAAACCAGAGTCCTTTTTTTTGGATATTTTATTTATTTACATTTCAAATGTTATCCCTTTTCCCAGTTTCCCCTCCACACACTCCTTATCCTATCCCCCTCTCCCTGCTTCTATGAGGATGCTCCCCCTTGAAAAGACTCTTGGTTTAAAAAATGCCTTCAAAAGATTTGCCTATAGACAAATTAGTAAATTTCTGATGGTTGATTTGTGACGGCCCAGTTCACTAGGGGAGGTACCATGCCTGGGCTATTGTCCTCAGTGGTGAATGAAAACAAGCAGTGTAAACCACTGGGAACAAGGCAGTAAGTAGCAGTCCTCTGTGGCCTCTGATTCAGTCTCTTTCTCCAAGCTCCTGTCCTGCTTGAGTTTCCGCCCTGAGTTTCCTTGGTGATGGTCTGTTTTCTGGAAGTAAAAGATGAAATCTTTTACCTTTTTTCTCTCCAAGTTGCATTCACTTGTGGTATTTTTATCACAGCAATAGAAGTCCTGAGACAATGCCTGGATCTCAAGAGCCTGAAAACTATAACAACATTTTAAACAATTAACAAGTAAAATCACACAATTCAGTCCTCACCAAGGAATTTTCACACCTGAGGCTTAAGAAATCTCTTCCGAAGGCAGGTTGGACTTGTACATATGTTGGACATACGTGCGCATGTACACAAACACACACATACACACACATGCACAGTGCTGGCTGGACACTCTAGAACTATTTTCAGAACAAGGAAAAAAAATGAAGCCACGTACATTAAGAAGCTCAGCTACTTGACTCCAACCCTAAACTATTTTATATTTGTTTGCCATTGTGTTTGATTGACACGTTTGTGCCATATACTAAACAGACTGAGACTGTTATAAAACCTGACACTTCAGTATCAATAAATCAAATACCAATCAATGCTACCTTCCTCACTAAAAAAAAAAAAAAAAAAAAAAAAATCAACTTTGTACAGATGATGCTTTGAATTTGAAGAACCTGCTAACAAAACATTACAAGTAATCATGTCTTCCTTGCACAAAAGGCAGACTATTGGGAAGGAAGAAAGGCTCAGTGAGAGAGGAAGACAGGCAAGCAAAGAGAGTAAATAGGAAGATGACCATGATGTGCGACAATGTACATTCAGGATACACTAGTCATAATTTTTAAAAATAGTCATATCTTGTTGTCAAACTTTCAAAAATTATTTCCCTTAAGCATTTCAACTAAGAGGAACTGGTAAGGGATGGAGTCTGCTTATAATTATATAATAAAATGTTTTGAAATCATTTTGAAGTAAAAAAACATCATAAACGTAGCAAAAGTTTTTCTAAAGAAATTTTCTCATAGGTATAAAAAATTCATGTGGATGTAAGAACACATTTGGCTACATTCTTGCTATAATAAAATTTGGAATGCTATTTAGATGCCACGCGGTCCTGATAATTTTGATGTGGTCATTGCATGAATAGGTCTAAGTGTGTAATGAAGAGTACATATGAATTCACACACTATACATGCATACAGATCATATAGAAGAACAGCATGAGAATCATGCTTTCAGGGAACAGATGATTAGTGACTAAAAATAAAAGCTCTCAAACTATATTGTTATATTAAAAGTATCTTCTAGGCTGAGATGGCTGTGTGTTAATATGGATACATTTTACCTTTAAAAGTAAAGAATATATAAACGTTTGTACAACAGAAATCAAAGTTGAAAATTTTTACTAATTGAAAGAGAAAGTAATTTTACTAATATTACTTGATATATATATATATATTTTTTTTTTTTTTCTAAAGCAAGCTAGACTTGGCTGTCCTTGAACTTGCTATGCAAACCACACTGATCTAAAACTGGCAGTAACCTTTCCTTCTCTGTCTTATGTTGGAATTGTAGATGTGTGTCACCACATGCAGCTCCACATTTTAATGTATAAAAATCTAAACCTGTTCCGCGCGTGCACTCGCCAACGAGATCACACACAGACACCAAAGTTCTTCTGCAGATCTTTATTAGAATGTTATAGAGAAAGACCCGCTAGAAGAAGGCCGGCTGGTGGAAAACCGGCTGGAAGAAGGCCCCGAGCCCCGAGAAGGTCCTGGTTAAATACCCCCTGGAGCGGCGTGTACATATCTGGTTGGTTACTAGCCCATAAAATCCTATATGCCCCGGTAAGGGCCTGTGACTTCGCGAGCTTTTCCCTCACACAAAGGCAGTATATTATTACCAGAGCCATCTCTGCCTTCCACAGCTCTCTACATAAACCCTTATTTATTTATTGTTAGGATACTCTTATAGATAAATTTCTATAACAGTAAGATGTCTGTGTGTGCATGTTCACGTGGGTGCATACACATATACAAGACACGTACGTATATCTAAACATGAATGTGAAGGCCAGGGGTCAGCTTCAATGTCACTGAACAGAAACTGTTCACATCTGTCTGTCTGTCTGTCTGTCTGTCTGTCTGTCTGTCTGTCTGTCTGACTGTCTTTCCATCTGTATGTTTGTCTATCTGTCTGATTTACTGTTGGTCTGTCTGTCTGTCTGTCTGTCTGTCTGTCTGTCTGTCTGTCTGTCTTTGAGACAATATTTCTTATTAACCTAGAGCTTGCCAAGCAGGCTCTACTGGTAAAGTCAGTAAGCCACAGAATTCTCCCTGAATTTACCTTCCCACCATTGGGATTACAAGTATGCATCACTATGTGTGACCTTTTTTTGCGTGAGAACTGAGCCCAACTTAAGTCCTCATGATTGTACAGCAAACAGTTTACTAACACAGCTATCTCTGAAGCCTTAGGAAAATAATTTGAGAAAGGACATAGAATCCTCTGTTAAAGCAAAACACTTTGAAGAACTAGTGCGCCTCATTAAAAAATGAGTTTCTAACATGATTTTCAGGCCATGTACTTTTGAGGCTCTCTTAAAGGTACCACCCTTGAATGACTACCCAATGCTTGCTTCCCCAACCATGTATTATCTATGAGGATTTCAGATTTGGTTCAAATATCTTTTCATGAAAGTTGCCCTAGGGAACAGTTATTACCTCAGAGAAATAATGCTTTTATACAATAATTACTGTAGTTCAAATTATATTTTCCTTGGAAAAAATTATTCATTTCATACATGGCTGTTTATTAGGCTCTGAAGTAGGAAAGAATTTCTGTTTCATCCAGTGCTGTATTGCTAATAGCAGTAATGCTAGGTGCATAAAAGTCTATCTAAATATATTTGTTGAGTGAACATATTTTATTATTTGTCACATTTTATATTTGGCACTTATACTTGGGCATAATCTTATACTTAAGATTAGTATGTCTGATTTTTCTAAGTCACATAAATGAATGAAGGAGAAACTGGACAGTGGAATAACAAGAGAGAGGCATTCTAACACTTTGAACTACTTTATAATCTCACAGGCATCACCAAAGAAACAGCTATTTAATATCACCTCTACACATAAAGACTGGCTGGTCATTCCTTTATTCATTCGATTTACTCGTGAATAGTAAGCTGCTGAGCTTTCAGAATTTTCAGACTGGGAAATTTGGTCAAGCAATTATAGTGTCAGTATAGCTTCTCCCCTTTGGTTAATGTTCAGCTATTCAAATATTTCTTAAAAGTTCTTTTGTTTCCTTACTTTTTAAAGCCATAAATTCTGGTGCTTTTGAGTCTCAATCAAATTCCTGTCTCACTGGGTTTTTCCACTAACATCCTCACTCGGTCTAAATGGTATTTTACTCAGCATATTTTCCACTTAATATTCTTGGTTCTAACCTTTTTGTGACTGTTTATTTCACAGTTTCATTTATCTGTTTTCAAATGGTCTCTCTATTGCTGCTTTCCTGCCCTTAGATCTCTGTTTGATGTTTCAAAAAGTGTTGTGTCACTGGATAATAGTCAAACCCTTGCCAATTTTTCTGCTGAATTTCACCAAATCCTGTGTTTTTTATGATAAGTACAATATCTTGTGCCACTGAGGGAAAAATCTATGTTTAACTGCCAAAAAAAAAAAAAGAAAAGAAAAGTTCGTGGATTTTCTTTAAAGACAGAATCCCCTGTTTATTTATACACATTCTCCATGAAAATCCAGCATGGTACCTGGGTTGTTAATACTCTACTTACTGAAGAACATATGACCTAATGGCCTTATTTTCACAAAATCAGTTTGTATCCAGTGTTCTGAGTATGCTGTTTCTTTTAGTTTGTTAGTAACATGTTAAGCCATTATGTTCTGTTACAATGTAGAAAAATTACTTAATAGCACTAATGTTTTCCATTATCAGTTGCAGAGCTGTTAATGATGGCATCTTATATTTACCAAGATCCTTGTGTTTTACCGAATTTTGTACATATATACAATATTACCACTCATGTAATAATTTTTCATATGCAGTTGTTACTGGACAATTCAATTACCAAAAGAGGAACTGGCGTATTTAAAAATCAACCATCTCTTCTGAGGCAAACTAATGAAATAGTCCCTTCATTTGCAAAGCTTGAGATTAATGCACTCATAACAGAAAAAAGACAGTTATCAAAGTAAAAGACATTATGACTGTGGAATAAAAAAAATCTGGTAATATTAAAGTTGGTCAAGAAGAATGGATTTGGAGCTGGAAAGATGGATCAGCTATTAGAATCATTAACTGACCCCCTTTCCGTTGGCAACACCAACATATCATCTGTAACTCCAGTTCCTAAGGATCTTTCACCATCTTCTGGCCTATGAAGGCACTGCTGACACATGGTGCCCAGACAAGCACTCAGAGTCACACAGATACACATAAAATAAAAACAAATAAATACATCTTAAAAGTGAGTTTGTATTTGTCTGGAATTAAGAGACGCTAGAGAAATCTGTCTGTAGTAACACCGTCTTCTTGAAATAGGTTTGCAATTTCTATACTTAAGTTTGACCCAATATTCTACTTTCTCATGAACATAGTCCTCTGGTATGGACTGTGGTATCAGTTTTGAACATGTAAGTTTAATGTCTCAGTCATAGATTTCTCCTCTGGCTCTTTCTCAGTGCTCAGCAATATGACACACATATGATGCTGCTACTATGCCCCCTGACCCCCTCAAAAGAAGTAGTCTTTAAATTTATATGACATTGTTACTTAGTGTGAGGGAAAGGCTATGCATGTGAAGATCAAAGGACAATTTATGGAAATTGGTTCTCTCCGTTCACTACGTAGATTTAGGGACCCGAACTCAGGTCATCAAGCTTGACAGCAGAAACCTTTACCCAGTAAGCCATCTACTGACACACAAAAGTGTTCTTATCATTTGTTGACTCACAGATTGAGCAACTCCAGTATGCCCTGGAGTATGCTATGAATCTAGGATTACAAAATTTATACTTTCATGGAGCTGGCAGTTAATAAGAGACGTCTGAAGTACAGTTAACTAGAAAATATTTTTTCAAGTTAAAATGTTGAATTTTCAAGTATTATTAGTGGGGCTGGAGAGATAGTTCAGAAGTTAAGAGCTTTGCCTGCTCTTCCAGAGGTCCTGAGTTCAATACTCAACAACTGTAGCCAACTATATAATGAAATCTGGTGCTTTCTTCTGGCCTGCAGGCACATGCCGGCAGAACAACGTATATACAAAAAACAAATCTTTAAAGTATTTTTGGCTTTGTCAAATTATCTAATAGTCTTTATTACTTAAAAAAGTCAAATACCATGACTTGCATTATATATGGAGAACAACCTATTAGGCATCAGATTATTTAGTTCACTACATGTGTGGCAAGTGAAAAGGCCAGATAAAACATTCTTACCTTGGGTATAAAACTAAATCTGCAATGAAAGTACAGGTAAAAATATCTCTGACAGAAACAACACACACAAAATTGTAAAATACTGTGAACATGTTAAAAAGTAAAATTTATCGTCAGATAAATGTGTCAAACGGCTGAGAAAATTTTCTTTTTATAAATGAAAGTATAGTGACCTAAATTTGAAACTTCTTTGTAGCAATCTGTTCACTTTTATTGAAAGGGATAATTAAATGTTTAATATCATTTAAAATAGATTAGTAATGTGACAAATCTATATCAATTTTACTTTTTTTAATGTGTTAAATTTGAAAGAACATTGAGGGGGTAAAGCCCTTATCCAGACTATAAAATTTTCACAACAGTCCTAAAATAAAATTAAAACTCAATTTTATGTCTATTGTAGATCACGCTGAAAAAGTTCACCAGCAGCATTCTACCTTGGGTTTCATACATACAGAAGAAACAGTATATACAGAAGCATTTTTTTTTTACCAAAATTATGCAAGAGACCACAATAGTGCACAAGCTAAGACAGCCAGATGAAAAACAATGATCTCTAGCTGTCTCTTCCTTATTTAATGGGAAGGAGCAAGGAAGATATAAAATTATAAAAAATAGAGTTGTGGTAAAACTGCCTCTGACTTAAGTTTTAAAAATATGAATTTGAAACAGTTATCCATAGAAACTCTAAGGAAAGTATCTAAAGTGTAAATGTGGTAGTGAACTGATGATTGGCTGGAACTCAGCGCATGTGAGGTATTAAGAGGACTTACTCAACTCTTTTTGGCATAGTATAGATTGGTCTCCATATTTTCTAGATCGTGTATTACAATATCATGTCTAGAGCATTAGATTTTTTGGGTGATTTTAAAATGTATTGAGTAACTGAAAGGTATCCTATTCATTTTCTCGTCTATTCTAAATATATTTCTAGAAGGAATACCTTTGGAAACACTTCAGTTTATATGAAGTTAAATATGACTTAGTAGGATTTTGAGAAATCTCTGCAATGGGTCTGGTCTTACTCTGAGAATGGAAATGGCCATCAGTATCTCCAAGACACATTTTATCGTAGAGAATTTCTTAAAGCACTGCCCCAAATTAGAGTCTGGGGAATTATTTGTCATTACCAATGACAAGAAACAACCAACTGGATTTCTGCCCTTTAACTCTTATCGCTATCCTAGAAGCAGTTATCTGTGCAAGAATGAGATCCACATGTTGGTAAAATATCACCTGGGAGTAAAAGTGAACATGTTGCAAATGTAGGAAGTATGTATCTACCAGCATGAGGAAAGGCATTTTATTACTCCCCCAATCGTCCACAGAAATGGAAATGTACCATCTGCACTAGGTGTACGACTGGCTTTCTAAAGTCAGGGTATGCTTGGGGGACACCCTGAAACCCAAAAGAAACTGCACAGGCATGGTGAGTTTTCCTAGGTATCAATTTTATTTAATCTGAGTTGGAAACATTAACAAAATCATAGTTTATGATATAAAATAACACATAATCAGATATTAATTATGTAATGGGAGATGTATCTTGAATTTACACTTTAGCTATGTATAATTATGTAATACGTAATGCCATGTGGCATATTACTTAATTGTTTTGAATTACAACATGTTTCAAAAACAAGTACAAGAAAAAGATACTTTCAGATACTGAATGTAGCCATGTTCTTGGAAAAATGAAAGTGTGGTAACAAAATGCCCACCATCACCTAGCTTTCTCATAAAGTGCTTCTCAAAACAAGGTGTGAAGGAGTGGAGCTCAGTAGCTTTTCTTTGTAATAAAAAGAAACAAGACACCAATTTGAAAATTGAGAACAGAACTGAGGAAAGAGTTGTGAAGACAAAGGCTGTAGAAATGAATACAGAAGAAATATGGGGCTTTTAGCTTAACACCGACCTAAGTTTAACAAGAGCAAGAATATCTAAATCTGGATACAAATGTGTATCTGTCCAAACACAGAGAGAATATACCCACATATACATATGGATTGTGGGATGAATGGGATTTCCGAAAGTTGCAGAGACACGGGAGATGACATCGAGGATAGAGAAGATAGCAATCTGAAATCTCCCAGATGACATGTGTCAAAACTATGTTACAGAATTTGGATTAATCTTACTGAAGATCAAATTCTGCCTTACACAGTTGCTTGAACCAGTGATGGAAGAGGAGGAGACCCAACAACAACAACAGCAATCACAAAATGAGTTCTAGACCAATCTAAACAAACTTGAAGAAATATAAAATCCAACAAGAAAAAATTAGATTTAGTGACCCAGTAATAAACTAATTTCCTAACCAAAAGGATAAAAAAAGAAAGAGAAAAAAGAAAAGAAGAAAAGAAAAAAAACTATTTAAAGACAATAAAATGTAAAGTGGGGCCTAGTGGCAGATGTATAATCCCAACTAATCTGTTTAAAGTTCTAGGCCTAGTTTCAATCCACAGTACTCAAGAAAAGAGGGAAAAAAAGATAGTTCTGAAAGTACATAATGAAGAAGAAAGTAACAGAAGATTAAGAATTTTTCTGAAACTACATAGTAATGAAGAACATAACAAAAGATTGAGAATATAGAAAAAATATTCCTGTGAAAGAAAATGAATTAGTCAAAATAAAAGAAAAACTGAACATACAGGTAGAATGTCATATTTTATATAATCTAACAAGCTGACCATTCTCCAGAGAAACTCACCATAAAAATTATCCTAAAATATATATGCATGTGCTGACTACGAATAAATACTGTTGCATGGATAGAAGAGGGGGATAGTATAAGGTCTATTATTGCTTTAAATAACTTACATTTTGCACGGAATTCTAAAGTACAGATGACAATACAAAAATATTGGTACTTTTATCAAGTAAAAAATTCATAAGTAGTCTAAACTATTGGTGATTTGGGTAGTGGTCTGGGTACTCTTACTCTTATTTTTCTTGAGTAAGGATTGTTTATATGTAATGAGAAGGCTATATGCCATTTGAAATTCATCATCTAAGAAAATATTAACAACATTTGGAAAAGTGTTAGTATGTTTGGATAACATCACATATGGTATTTTGAGTTAAAACTTGTTACCCTAAAAATTTATTATTAAAACCCTAACCCACTGAACTTAAAAATGGGACTATATTGAGAGTTTCTCGATTTAGAAAAACTTATGTAGTTTTTTTGAATTTTTGAGATTGTAATATAATTACGTTTCTCCCTTCACTTTCCTTTCTTCGAACTCTCTCTCTCACATACACTTTCTTACTCTCTTTTAAGTTGTTGGGCTCTTTTTTCATTGTTATAACATGAATACACACACACACACACACACACACACACATATATATATATATATGTACATATATATATGTACATATATATATCATATGTACATATATATATATAATGCATATGCATATTCCTAAGTATAACCTGTTCCATCTGTATGATTTCACTTATATGTATGTTTTCAGGACTGACCATTTGGTCATAACCAATTACTGTATTCTTACTGGGGAAGATTATTTCTCCCACTCTCAGTATTCCTTAGTTGCCTACAGTTCTTGGTATGGGATTAAGGCCTCCTGAACATTTCTCACCCGCTCTGGCATGACTATTGCTATCATCTTTGTTCATCTCATGTTTAAGCAGTCATGTTGGGAAGATTTTGTGGGTATAGCTTCTGATATTAATAGGATACACAAACTCAGATCAAACTTCCTATTCTTCCTGCTCTTGAAATCTTTCTGTCCTCTATTCTGTAGTGTTTCCTGAACCTTAGGGGCAGAGGAGTTTTATAGACTAAGCTCTACAACACTTCATTTAATTTGTTGTGGTTTTCAAAAATTTAAACATTTGCCCTTATACTCACAAGTGACTGTAGTCTTTAATCCTCATCAGGAAAACTTATGTTTGCAACAGAAAGAAAGCACGTGAAAATTATACTTTTAAAAACTGAGTTTATCAGTGATCACGGGAGTGTTCACGTAATTTGGCTTAATGCCTTGCTTTTTCCTTGACTATTTGTGTTTACTATATTACTTGTTCCTTTTAATTATTTGTATCTATTGTATTGCTAGACCCTCAACCTAGAACTGACCTTAATACATGCATGTATCAAAATGATATAAAAGCAAAAAGGAGGAGGGGGATAGGATAGGGGGTTCTAGGGAGGGAAAATGGAGAAAGAGGATGACATCTGAAATGAAAATAAATAAAATATCCAATAAAAAAGAAACTGGAAAAAATAAATCAAAATATCTTAGAAATGGAAAATGATTAAAAAAATAACTAACTCTCAATTAAAAAAATAACTCTTTCTAACTTAACCTAGAGTCAGGACACATGAAAGAAAACAATTTAGTAGAGGTTAGATGCTTTGGAGGTTACATAAAATATAAGCTGTAAATTTGGATAAATTACTTAAAATAGCAAGATTTTAGTTTGCCCAAGTGAAAAAAAATATGTCTCATTCATGGATGTTAGCTTAGAAATTTCAAATACTTGTGATTCATTTGGAGCATGCAGAGAGGTTAGGAAATGAATAGGAGGCCATGGGGAGATGGTGGCTTTTAAGGGAAAGGAGTCTAATGGTATGGTATGATGAAATAAGTGAGGTTATTGGAGTTAGAGGCAACATTGGAGCAGGAAAGGGAAAGGCAGAGTGAAGTTGGCCCAGCGAGCTCAAGCCAGAGGCATGAAGTTAGAGGCTGGGCAGCAAATCCCACTCCTGGCCATGGGGCTATTGGCAATCTTTCCTTGTTGAAGGGAGGGAGGACATTTGCTTTAAATCTATAGCTCCTGGTAAATCTACTAAAATCCAGTAGAAGATCACACATCCAAGAAGATTTGGGCAGCACATATTTGGTCTTGATGTATATTAAAAAATCAAAAGGACACCAAGTTGGTTGGGTAGGAAAGAGGAATATGTTTGAAGAGAGTTGGAAGAGGGAGTGAATATAATCAAGGCAGGTACTCCCAAAGAAGTAGTAAAATATTTTTTAAAATAAAAGATTATTATTTACAAAAAACAAAAATTATATTTTAATTGGATCTGAGGAAAACATATTAATAATGTTCTAGTATATATAATAGAGAGTAAATAGAGGAAAGGAAAAATGTTAAAGATAACAGAGGAAATCTCTTCAACTCTATTTTTTTCCTATAAAATATCTATCTACTTTCTTGTTATCTCTTTTTAATATTACATACAATATATTCTGAAAGTGATCATCAACTGTCTAAATATTTTGTTAATATTTTCTATCCTGCATTCTTATGCTTTATCATTTTGGAATATTCTCAATCATTTCATCTAATTCATGTTTATGTACATATCTGCCTGTCCATATTTAAAGATCAGAATTTTCATTTTGGGTTGTGATTCTGTGATTGATCAGTCTCTATCATAGCCTTTTTCTGTTTACATATTTCACAACTATTTAATTCTTCCTAGAATTTAATATTAAAATAATTAATTATCTTCTGAAAACTGAGTTTATAAGGAATCTTAGTCCCATACAACAAAATTATCATCATAATAGAAGATTAAGACATGGACCAATGAAAGCCTAAGTAAAGACAGAGAAAACATATCCAACTATAGACCAAAACCGAAAAAGGACTTTGGAAGACACTGATACAGCTAATGTCTCAACTTTTGAGTTCCAGCAACCAGAATAGGTGACATGTGAGCCACTGCATATAAAATAGCCACTGTAAGCAAACTAATATACATGGCAAGAAATTTCCTTTTAATAATGAGTGAGATGAGAGGCTTTGGAAGCCTGTGTTCTAGAGCTCTACTGTTCAAGAGTAACTTAAGACAAAAAGAAAAAGAGAAATGAAGATCTCACACAGAGTCCATGGTTTCTGTTTTGACTCAAGATTGCACATTATTTAACGGGGCTGCAGAAGATTTGTTTCAGTATGAGAAAATATCATATAGGTTTTCTGTAGTTTCTCACTCTTAGGCCTATTCGTTTTGATTTTCCTTTAAATGAGGTATATGATCTTGGAGTTGGAAGACACTGAGTATTTGAACATGAGTATAATTTTCACATATTGAAGTATAGACAAACTTCATTATGTGGAAGAGAAGGAAGATACTGCATAGTACAGCAGATGTCTCTGTGCCAGTTGTTAATCCCCAGTGTGGCTCTTAGTTTTATGGGGAAATCAAAGACAGTTCAATGGCTTTCCTTGTTTACTGTTTTTGATCTTCAAAGGCCCTTTGAATTGTGTACTATGCAATGGATTATTCTCTTGGACATTTAAACCTTTGTTCTGTCAATCACTTTTTTCCATGAACATACAAATCCATTTTAGTGACACACAATCAAAGAAATAAAACTATTAAAAGAAAACCTGTAATGGAGATCAAAGCACCAGAGCCTGGTTTTCGAAGAAGCTCCTAAAACAGAGAAATACCAGGAAAGATTCTTCAACAATAAAATAAATAAACGTCTAAATAAACCCCCAAAAGCAATGGATTAAAATAGAGATCTTTTATCTTCTAATGGGAGAGATAAATGCAGGGATTGTGTTTGCTGATAATTTGATGGTAAAATTATTGTTATATATTTTCTTAATGGAAAAAATAAAATGTTAAATGCATAACTTGCCAGCCACTTGAATGGCTTTGTAAAACAAAGTTTAGAAACTCTCCAAATTTAATATTTGAAGATATATCTTTGGTACTCAAAGCCAAGTAGAAGTATCATATGTGTTCTGGTTACCCTGTGTACTATTCTTCAGTTCTGTGTACTTCTTTCTTAGCCAGAACCAGTTATGAAGAGAATGAAATGTTTTGGAAGCAAATGTTCTAGGCTGACTGCAGAGCAGAAGAACCTGGGCTTTATGGATCAATATCAAAGCTCAGCTCTTGCCAGATTGTTTCCCATCTATTCATGTTCAAGAGAACTTGAAAGAAACTAAAAAGCAGAACATTATCCTATGGACTCACTGCTGCATTTTGCTTTGCTGTTCTGCAACCATCCATAAAAGCCTTGCTGGAAGCACCCAACTCTACCAGTGGCCTTTGTACAGGGCACCACGAGCTTACATCCAGTTCACTCTGAACAAGATCAGAGTGATTTCCTGCAAGTGGACACATGAAACAGACCATCTGGGTTCTGAACCACTATTATATTTCATGTTCAGTTATTTCTTTGGACGAGTCCTATCCAAAATGTATCCATGATGAATTCATGAAAACAAATACACTACATGAGAAGGAAGAGCAGTTTGATTTATTGAGAGTAAGATATGGAAGAACCACTATGCTGGAACAAGTGCACTAGACAGTACCACTGGCTATGGGAAACTATCACTTTGAATTGGAAAAACTTAATAAAAGGACAATTATTATCTCCAAGTTCATATAGCAGTTGGACTAAAAAGTAGGAGGAACAAAAATTCATTTCTATGATACTTCAATGTTTATAGATTGTTTCAATGACTCATCTGTGGAAGGCGTAGTACATTCTCTATCCATAAATCATGACTCCAAGACTCAAAGACAAAAAACTTCTTGCCAACAGTACTTATATATTGAATATTTCTAAGAGATTTTTAACTATATTAATAAGTATTTCATCAAAACAAGTCATTTTAAATAGTTATCTACCAAAGAGCACAAAAATACCCAACATATGTGTCTTAAAATATGTGTATAAATAATATTTATACATAAAAAAATGTGCTCCAAAGATATGAAAATTATTTCCATGGATATAAAGCACTCTTTTCTAGGTATGCAGATGTCATTAGTTTTCTGTGTAATTTTTTTCTTTGATAGACCATGAAAAAAATCTTCAACTCTATTCCATTCTAACCTAGCATAGAATACACACCAATGTAATCATCTATGAGATTTTTTTCAAAGTGAAGAACAAAAAGGTGATGTCTCCTTGACATTCTGTCTTGACTTGAGCACTACAGAACTTAAAAAAAAAAATTAGAAGGCATTGAGAAAAGACGTATGACTTTGAACTATAGTTAAATTTTAGCTGGGCTACACAGGTTTGGTAACATGGGAGATGTTGAAACTAACCGTGTTCTGGAAATCAAATTCAGTTGTCCATTATTATCACAGTGAGCCACAGCCCGATTGTGGCACAGATCATCTCTAGGGAGTGAGAAAAAAAATAGAGTACACATTCTGAATTCCCTTTGGGTTCCCTGAAAAAGAAACCAAGAACATTGATACAGAGGATAGTAATTGCTAAAATGCTGCGTTGGGGAATAGAAAAAGGTGTTTAAAACTATTACAGAAAAGAAAAAGAAAACTTCAGTCTATTGTTGAGGGGCAAAAATCAAGGTCACAAAATGAAAGCTTTAACCTGCTCTTTATTAACAAATTATATATAAACATATATACATATATATGCGTATACTGAAATTAAACACAAGACATGAACAGTGCTTACAATAGAATGATTTCCTTTTAATTTTGATTACATTAAATCTTCTGAAATTTGTGATAGAGTACATATGGCTATAAGTTTTGAAATTATCATGGTCATGGTTAGATAATTATGGATGGTTTGAGGAAGTGTGATAGCTTACATTGGGATTCGTTTGGCACAATACTAAATGTGCTGTTCAGCATTTATTCTGTGTCTACTTCAATAAACTCTGAGTCCACTGACAGCAGAGACAATTATTTAACGCAGATGCATTTTATCAAACAACCATCATAGTAGATGAGAAAAACATTAAACACACATATATTAAGACAATAGCATCAGGCAACACAGGTCAGTGGGTAAAAGTATTTGTCGTGAAAGCCTGACAACTTGAGTTTGATTTCCAAAATTTACATAAAATTGTAAAGAGAGAACCAACTCCACAAAGCCATCCTCTAACCTCCACACACATATAGACATGAGGCATGTACACACACAGTAATAATAACAAAATAAATATTCTTCAAAGATATCAAATAGCCTAGCTAACGTCCTTCATTTAATAAGTAATGGGCCATATCTCTCTGACTTTAAATCAAAATTGGGGTCAAATGCTGATGCCTGAAAAGAGAAAGGAGGCAGGAAAAGCATTGCAGACAGAAAACATTGTAATATAAAATTTGAATCATATAAATGGAACGTAAGCTAAAATATACACAATCAATTATCTATAAAGTATGTACAGAACATACATACATCTCAAGAAACATGACCTCACTACTATATCCACATGGCAGCTGAATTACTAGCAATTTTAAAAAGATGTAGAAGATGCTTTTAAGCCAAAACCAGGCCATATCCAATTTGTGTCTCCTATAATATTTTACTAGACTTAATCCTCTGTCTTTTTAATGAAATCTTGGGGTGTTTTTTTTTTCAGGAGACAGTTACACAACTCTTCCTTTTGACATGCTCTTTCATTTGGCAGCAACATCCCAGGAGTACATGAATAAAATAACAATCAGAAGAGGCTTAGCAGCTGTGAAAGAATGGCCAAGTCACAAGAGAGAGGCTCTTTTCAGCAATACATCAGCAAAATTCATGAATGCAAGTGTGCTCTTATAAATTTAGTGCACTGTTTTTTTAATAATTAAAAGTTATGCCATTAGTTGTGTCTCTAGAGCATAGTGCTGCTTGATTATTTTGATACTTTTAATTAAAGGGTATATATACCCATAGGTAAATGCTGGGCATGGAGGTATTCTCAGAATGTAGGGCAAGCTCACATTAACTAAGTGTAGACAGAGTCCTTGGTTTCTTCTCTGGGGCTAAAAAGGATTTATCAAGTCACTAAGAAATGTAGTTCTGAATTAGTGCACTCAAACACATTACCATTTAAAGCCAATTCTTGTCTAAAGTGTGTAGCTCTAATCTCGCACATAAATGTAATATATAAAGGTTAACAGGGAAATCAAGAATCTCATCCACTGAGTGTGTTCTGCGACATGACTAAAGAAATCTACTGCATTCAGTGAACAGAACTGATATTCCTGAAATCATGAATCATATTGGTAGTATAAGTAGATAGGTAGTAATTTATGATTACGATGCTATTTTATAATGGCTGCTATAAAGTTAGCTGAGGTGGTGGTGGTGGTGGTGGTGCTCAAATGCAGAGATTTGGGTATACTACTAAGTTTCCTTCTCTGAGCTGCAGCCTCAGCTCATAATGTTAGGAAGTAAAGATATTCCATTGTAAAACATGTATCACTGAGTCTCGTAATATAAGTTTGCATGAAATGGTATGGCCTTTACTCATTACTTTAGTTAGTCTTTCAACTTTTATTTAGAATTTCAAGTTTTTTGCTCCCTCTATGTAACACAAAATAAATATGTCTGAGAAAATTTGACCATTACCAGACCCTAAAAGCTCTAGAAAAATGAGATGAACAAAGGTAATTTTTTCCTAAATCCATTTGGAAGATAACAGTTAGGGATAACTAAACTGATATTCAATATACTCTCCTGAGCTCAGAGTATAAACAAAGATTCATGGAGAGCTCTTGATCAGAAGAAAATCATTATTTTAGGGAAACGTGGACCCATAAATAAACATTATACTGTTGTGAGGCAAGCTAACTGAAGGTGACTTGTACATGGGTGAGACACCTGGGATGATGAAGTTACCCTCGTATGGAGGTCTGGAAAGCATAAGAATATGGTGAGAGTAGAGGAATATGTGGAACACTTGCCAGGAAGAAGAGGCAAGGTGAACAAAACCAGTGGACTAAGTATATTGTGGGAATTATGAAATGAATCTAAGTCATCAAGGTGTAAGCGGTAAAGAGAAGAGTGAAGGGCTCTGAGGCTGCAAAGCTAGGCAGAGAGCAGATGTGGCTCACAGGCAAAATTTGACAAGTGAGGTTCAAATGGGCAAACGGGGATAAAGTCACAGGAAGGGTTACATGGGGTGAGAGATGGGAGGACTAGTTAAATGAGGGAGTAGAAGGAGGGATAATTATACTAAGAGTATTCAAACAGAAATACAAAAACCTGCTATTATAGAAGCTGAGATGGCTAAAATATGTACAAAAGTAAATAAAAAGGAAAGAGAAGAACTATTTTAGGGGAAGGATAGCAAGTGGGGGTAGGAGGAATGGAGAAGGCAATGGAGTCAAATATGAACACAGCATAATATGTAGATGAAAGGTCACAATTAAATTCATTATTCAAATCAATGAGACTATGGGGCCATTCTTACTCAAACCACCTCTGTGTATGCTGCTGCTGCTGCTGCTGAGGAGGATGAGGAGGAAGATGATGATGACGATGATGATGATGATGATGAAGACGACGATGACGATGATGATGATGATGATGATAACAAAGTGGAGAAAGAATCCACAAAGAAAACAGAAGAGGATTAAACAGAGAACCATCACGAAAATTAATAGACAAAAATGCTCTAATTGTTAAAAAAAAAAAAGTAGAAAATACTTGTTTTATTTGAGAAGACAAGAGGGGATCCACAGTAGAAAATGAAGTAGTGTCATCCAAGAAACCAATTACAGAAAGATGTTCAATTAGAATTCTAATTAGGAAATCAGTAAAGCTTTTAATAGAAGTGGTTTCATTTGAGCAGTAAGTGAAGAAGCTGATACGCTGTGGATTATGGACTAAACAAGGGGTGAGAAGGAACCAGTGATGGGGAACATTCAGAGACACTTGTGCCAGGGAAGAGAAGCTACTGGGTGGGGTAGAGGCCAAGTGAAGAAATAAGGGAGAGAGGAAAAAAACTAAACATAGAGGAAAAGGGAGATATTTAAAGATCAATGGCCTAGGGAAGGTGTGAGAAAATGAAGCATACGAGGCAGAAGGGCTGAAAAGGCAACCACACCATCAAGCATGCTCTTAAGGAGCCATGAGGCTATCTCATCAAGATGGAAATTTTTGAAGTGAAGTAGACTGAGCCTTAAAGTCTTAATTTCTTAGTAAAGAGATGCCAGAAGCAGAAGGGTTAAGCTGATCTCCTAAGATGATGTTGGCTTGTCGGAGCTATATATTCCTTATAGAACAAGGTAATAAGCAGACATGATAAATCTGAGTTAATAGTTTCAAAAAATATCTAGGAAACTAACCCATCTACTTACAAAGATCCACTTCATCCTAAGGATCTGGATGAACAGCTTCTCTTCCTTAGGAGAAGGATTCATCAAGCTATATGCAAGTGTTTGGTCTTCACAACTAATTCTTCCTAAAGGCCTGGGTCACTTATGGTCATTGCCTGTATTAAACCTTGAGATACTGTCGGTAAGTCTTGAGATAAAGAATGCCAGGTTTTCCCTCCTCAAGGGTACTGTTAGAAAGAACATCCTATTCTTGTTTAATTAACATTGATTTTTTTTCAAATTGGTTGTTACCCTCGGGTCTTAACTTTTTTTTTTTGTAATTCCTTGAAATGAGAAAAATATGTCATTTGGTAAATCTTCTAAAAGGAACACCCCGATGCCTTTGATTAATTAAAGACTCTGCTGCTTGTTTATATTTCATTAAGTTTGTCATTGGATCACAGCGATTTTTTCTCAGCACCTGAAAATTCTTGATGAATAATATTCAACCCAGAAAGAGCACACGGATACAATACTATTCAAATCTGAGTATTTGCTAGCCAGTAGGTCCATGTGTTGAGCAATCATCCTGTGGCTCTTTCCATTTAAAGAATGATTTCATCCCTAGAATAGCTCCAAATAACTAGATACCTGTCCTTGCAGTCAGTGGATAATAAGCCCCAAGCTGCTACGGTGTCTCCATAGAATATAGGTGAATGTCAACAATCACAGTTAAAAATGACCCCTTACTGATGCAAATATTCTTCCCCTACATTCATCACACGCTTTCCTCTATCTGTAGCTCAGTGCTCTAAATGCCAACTGCTTTGATCCAACTAAGTTGGATTTTGGTTCATAATGATAGTAGATTAAGCCTTGGGAGTGGTGGCAAACAATCGTCTAAAAATTTGAATATCTCACTGCTAAGCAGTGTAGTCAAAAGCAGCATTCACATATCACCTACTTACCCTCCAAGTACATTTGGGATGAGGAGTAGAATCATTTAAGATTTTTCCCCATTATATTCTAATGACCACCCATCTACATTCTAGCAATCAGTCGTCCTCGTATCAGCCCTGCCTTGTGACAGTCATATCTGTGACTCGTCACACTTTAAAGAAAAAGAAACCTAAGGCGATTTGGGAATTTAGTCAAGTATCTATAACTAGTTAGTGGTTAAGAGGGGGAAGGTAACTAGAATGAGAGTCAAACATAGAATTCAAGTTGCTAACTGTCTATCCCACACAGCTACAGCCAACAAACAGCAGTGAGAGTCAAACATTGAATGATAGTGCTAATTAGCTATTCCTCACCGCTATGGCAAACAACAGCAGAGCACAGAGTGACCCAATTCGCTAACACAGTATACATTTAAATTGACAAAGAACATGAGTGGCATTGGTGTATGCTGCCACTGCAATGGTGAAGACCTACTGATGTTCAGCTCTGGGACAAAAAAAAAAAAAATGGTCTGGGTTTTGACACCAACCAGATAATGTGTCTTCGGGACCTAAAGAAATTTGTTCCAAGCTATACAGTTTCAAATTTTGTAACTGGGTAATCCCGTGACCACTCTGCTGGAAAAGAAAAATTCTTTCCCCATTTTGTGGTTTCACATATAAAGTACTTTGGATCATTTCCGGGATGTATACACACATACAAGCTGGGAACTCAGCTGAGCCACTGTGGCTTCAGCCTAGGGTCACACCTGTCCACAAGCACCATCTACAAGTATTCCCTGAGTCATCAATGCTTCAGTCCCTTTCTCTCAAATACTGACATGTTATGCTATCCTAGATCACTCACTCTTGCTTGTTAACCACCCCCAACCCCCAGCCCCTGATCATCTCTATGGTCTTTAGCTGTTGGTAGATGTTCCCTCTCTGCTACTTGCTCAATTTTTCTCCCTCCAAGTGAACTTCAATGACTCTATTGAGCCCTTAGTAATTTATTATTAACTTGCCAGTTGTCTTCTCTCAATAGTGAAAATGGAGAAGGCTTTTCTTGCTCCCATGCTATCTTGGTGTCTGCCCCTTTGTTTGAGGCCTTCTCCTTTCTAAGACAGGGAGATCCAGGCCGCAAAGAAAGTGAAAATGTCTCTGGAGTCAATCAACCCTACTCTCCAGGTTGGGGTGGAAAATGGAAAGCAGAAGCATGTGGTGGGATACAAACACTCTGAAGAAGCTTGGATAGGGCAAGGTGAAATGGATGATCCTTGCCAACAACTTCTAGGCTTTGTGAAAACCTGAAACAAAATTTTATGCCATGTTGGCCAAAACTGTCGTCCATCACTACAATAGCAATAATGTAGAATTGAGCACAACATGAGGAAATAACCCAGAGTATGCACACTGTGTATCATTGATCCAGGTGATTCTGATGTTATTAGAGTCATGCTAGGACAGACTGGTTAAAATTATATTGAGAATTTATTATTATTATTATTATTGTTGTTGTTGTTGTTGTTGTTGTTGTTGTTGTTATTAAAGAGCCAGAGCTCTTTAAAGGGGTCAGAGAGGTGATGCTCCAAGTTCAGCTGCTGCTGGGTATCTCCCATTGTCTCTCCATTCTCCACAGAAGCATGCACTTACCATATTTCCTTTCTATTTAGATTAATAATAAATAAATAAATACTTAATACTAACAAAACACAAAAGAAAAGTTGTCTTGTTTTAAAACAGAACCTTGTGTAGCACACACAGGCTGGTCCTAAATTCCTTTTCCAGTAAAAGATGACCTTGAACTCCCAATCATCCTGATTCCATTATTCAAGTGCTAAGATAACAGAGCTATGCCAACATACGTGGTAGCTGTATATGTGGGGATTTGGATCCTACCCAGAGTATCATACATGCTAAGCCAGTATTCCACCAACTGAGATATATCTCCTGCCCTGAGATGTTTGCTAGTGTTTGATATATGTGGCTTTAAGAATAAGCCTTAATCAAGATTCAGATCATCTTTTCGAGAATCTTACATGGTTCTCCTTCAAAGACTTAACTCTGTTCCTGTGTTCTTTTTATATATATTTGAAGATTAATTGTAATTTTTTTCATATGTATGTTTGTATCTGCATAATGGTATGCAGCTGCCGAAGGAAGGTAGAGGAGGGTGTTAGGCCCCTAAATCTGGAGTTATTACAAGCAATTGCAAGCTACCCGTTGTGGTGCTTGGACCAGAAGCCCAGTTCTTTGCATGATCAGCAAATTATCTTAACAGCTGAGTTCTCTCTCTCTCTCTCTCTCTCTCTCTCTCTCTCTCTCTCTCTCTCTTTGCTCTCAGCTTCTTTGTTGCGCTTTCTCCATGTCTGTACTATTTCTCTCAATTGAAGAAAAACTTCATTCTCTTCATTTCCAAGAAAATTCCTCATATTTACTCTAACTGGAGCTCTTAAGTCATTTTTTCACAATTAATCAATATTCAAAATGTAATGAGCTACTCTAATTTATTTAAGCCAATTAGAATCTACTCCTTGAAATTATGAATTCGAAGGCCTTGACAGATAATCAAAGTATCCAAAAGTGGTATGAAATGCCATACCAAGGAATCTAAGAATAAGAAAAGAAAGACAACTGTATCTATCACAAGGCCCCACCCACTCCTAGGGAAGAAAATGGTAATACCCCTTTCCTAAGAAGAAGAGTTGCCTAACTCAAAGCACATTTGGCAGTCTCCTCTTTATCCAGGCTACTATTCTTTATTGTAGTTCCAACAAACATGCCAAACAGGATGGGGAAAAGCCTAAGAAACTTCAACACTACAGAAAAAAAAAACGTAGGCAAAAAAGTAAAGCTGAGAGTGGGAAGAGGTTACCTTTCCAAGGGAACACTAACAGATTTTCCAGTGCTAAATGGTCATTCCCTGAAAACATACATACACCTATGGACCCAACAGATTATATTTATGAATATATGTATTTGAAAATACAAATATGCATTCAATAAGAATTAGTGAAAAAAGCAGCCATTGTTTTCTAAGAGAGTGGAGACGGATATATGAGAGGGTTTGGATAAAGGAAAGGGAGGAAATGTAATCAAATTATAATCTCAAAAGTAAACAAAATAAAGTTCTGTTGCAGCAGAAAAAAAACTTTAGGCATGAAAGTTATTTTTCTTATAGCCATCCCAACATCCATATCTATGTGACTTAGTCCATGACCAGTTAAGTGCTTATATCTCTGGTGACAACATTCTTCTGGGTAACTGTTAAGTGTTTAAATAAAAGTTTGCATCTATTAGTAAAGCGATATCTTCTTGTTTTATAATCCAAGGTGTATCTGGACTCTCAATAAATGGGGTTCAGAAATCCATTTGCACTTGTGTTCCCTGACTGTATTATAAAGATCAAATTAACACTGCCGAAAAGACAGGGTAATGTACCAAAGCATAAAGTAACGGCAATCATATCTTCCACTCTTGCTCCTTGCACCATAAAACACTTCATATCAGGAGCAATTAGCCTAAATAAATTGTAGTATTATTGTCTTCTGAACATTTTGTCAGTTACCTCTCAAAAATTCTAGATTAAAATCTGAGGGCTTCATCCTTACATGGTAGTTTTGCCTTAACATCTGAACATATTTGCCCACTTCACCTTGTTGTTCAGTCATGTATACACAAAAGCTTTGAGTAAAGGAGACTGGGTATTAATAAGTAAGGATACATCTATCTTTAAATTACCAACAGTTGTCTCTAGACTCAGCCCATGGGAGTTTAACAGCAAGGACCATGTGTCTGTTTCTAATTTATCAAACTGTATATCATTCATTTCCTTCAGTTCACTCATAGAGCTTTCAGCCAATGCTGAAATACACACAAAGCAAATATTTCAAAAAATATTGTGAAAAAGAATAGCATCCTCAGAATATTCATTTGTATGTTACTCCCTAAGGATGGAAAATAGAAGAGACTTTTCTCCCTTGTAGTTTGTTCTACCCAGAAATGATGATAATTAAATGTATTCCTTGTAAAGTGGACAGATGACTTAACAGTTTAAAATGTTTGCTGCTCTTCCAGAGGTCCCATGTTCCATTCCCAGCAAACACATCATGTGGCTCATGACTGACTATAACTCCAGCTCCAGGGGATCTGACACCTAATTCTGGACACCACAGGCACCCTACAGTTTCTTCAAATAGGATTTGGCATCCTCAGTGTCAACAGTGATACATCATGTTGATGGCAGACACCCTTGATGTGGCTTGATACAGTAGTATGTCAACGGTGCTTCACCTCTGTACTGTCCTTCTCTATATCCATAACTCCAAATTAACCATAAGGAAAATCTCAGAACATTCTGAAAAAGGTCTAAACAATAGTCTTCCAAAGTGTTGAGGCTTATCAAAAACAATTAAATGAGAGATGTCATGACAGCAATGACATGTAATATCGTAGACTGAGTGGGTTTGTAGGAAAAAAAAAGGAAATGATAGTAAGTCAAGAGGAAAGGCTATACAGATAAAATATGGAATTAAAAGAATTGTCTATCGGTATTTGTTTATTATAAAACTTACAATATACACTGCTCGCAGTAAAAAATATAGAACTCTATTAACTTTTCTATAAATCTTAAACTGTTAAAAGTTGTCATCAAAGAGGCTTCTTCCAGCAACAGATAAAGTGAGTACAGAGACCCACAGCAAGACACTATGTGGAAAGAGTCTACGCTGGAAGTCTTCATCAGGTTCCTCCCATTGGAGATCAGAGAACCCCACAGGAGAAGGGGAGGAAAGATTGTTGGAGTCAGAGGGGATGCAGAGCATCAGGAGAACAGGTCTCACTGAATCACCTAAGCAGGGCTCATATGGGCTCACAAAGACTGAAGGGGCAAGCACAGGGCCTGCATGAGTCTGTACCAGGTCCTTTGCATACATGTTATGGATGTTAGCTTGGTGGTTTTGTGGGACTCCTAACAGTGGCAGCAGATGTCTCTGACTCCTTTGCCTGCTCTTGGGATTCTTTTCCTCCTACTGGCTTTTGTCTAGCCTTGTTGCATCCTTTTTGTTTCATTTGGTTGTTGTCTCTTAGAAAAGAACCTCTTTTCTGAAAGAAAACAAGGAGGTATAGATCTTTGGGAGAAAGGAAGGCAAGACGGGGAGGAATGAAGAGGGGAAAACTGTGATCAGAATGTATTGTATGAGATAAGAATCTATTTTCAATTTTAAAAATGTGTTTTTCCTAAAATATATTTAAATAAACTACCTGAAATTTTTTAAAGAATATGAAACAACCTGTCTAGAGTCAAACTTCCTTCTCTGGGTGTATTTTTTTTCTCCAGTTCCAGCTGCTTCTATTATTGAGCTTTAGGAGACTAAGTTTGGGCAATGAAATTCCAGAGATCCATGGATTAAAAAGTATGCTTAGCTCATTCATAAGAGGAGGCAATGTATCTATGGGGAAGGATCAAGTTTCTAAAGAGCTACAAACAACTACCATATTAGGTGCTGTATACTATGAATTTGACCTAAATTAACTTGCTAAATTTATAAACATATCAATAGAAGTCAAATGTGTATGTGTTCATGTGTGTGTGTGTGTGTGAATACATGTTTGTGCTCAGATACAAGTCTATTTGTGTGTGCATATGTTTGATTCTTATAGAACAGATAATCTTCAGCATCATTATTCAAATACCATCCACTTTAATTTTTAAGACAAGATTTCTCATTGGACCTTGAGTTTGTCAATTCTACTAGACTAACTAATCACATAGCCCCAGATATCTGCCTGTTGCTACCTCCACAGCCAGTGGTAAAACTAGAAGAGCATACCCTATAACCAGTTCTTTAGATCTTTTTGTCTTGGGTTCTAGGAGCTCACATCCTCCTACTTGGGTATCAAGCATCTTAGCTACTGTTATCTCCATTGTCTATTGATAGTACTCATTATCATTTTTCCCATGAGTCTTAGCATATCATGATCCCAGTGTTAACAGGTGCTACAGGTAATTCCATATTTAAGATCTCACATTCTTTCCCTCTGTTCATACTGCCTCCCAAGAAGACAGTAGAACTATCATTTGCCTTCTTCAGGCTGCCACTTCCATTTGTGTCGATCTGTCTGACATGTGGTGCTTATGAAACCACCTCAGTGTTCCTTATTTTCTATGAGTAAATGGAAGTAACGGGATGTAAAATAGATGGCAAACGTGGGAGGAAGAACACAATTAGTTAAATAGTTACTCTTCAAAAGCACTTAATAGACTCAGGTTACCTTCATAATTTTCATTTTTAGTTGCAATGGCAGTGTCTTTACCTCTGCTGTTATGAAGGGAAAAGCTCTTATTTCTTATCACTTTCCACAGTATTCCGTGGTATACTATACTGCCAACCTCCACTTTCTCTCTGTTTTATACCCTTTGTGCTAGTGTGCTTTCATAAACTACCTTCATACACACACACACACACTATATATATATAGTCTATGCGCTTAACTTTTGTATCCCATCTAATTATAAACTCCATGAATAAAGAGATACCACATATTTTGTTCTCATGTGCCTGACAACTGCTCTGCTTAAATAAACTGAAGGAGGGGCCGTCTGAAGACCACTCCACCTGAGTATCCATCCCATGTGCAGTCACCAAAGGTAGATGCTGATGTGGAAGTCAGGAAGTGCATGCTGATAAGAGCCTGATATGGATGTCTCCTCAGAGGCCTTCAAGAGTCTGACATATTCAGAGGCAGATGCTCACAACTAGCCATTGAACTGATAATGGGGTTCCCAATGGAGGAGTTAGTGTGAAGGGCATTGGAGCTGAAAGGGTTTGTGGCCCCATGAGGAGAGCAACAATACCAACCAACCAGAGCTCCCAGGGTCTAAAACACCAGCCTGGAGCACTTAGGGAGGGATCCAGGGCTTCAGCTGAATATGTAAGAGTGGAGGGCCCTGCTGGGCATAGGTGGAAGAAGAGATCCTTGACCTCATGAAGGCTGGACGCCCCAGGGGGTGGGAATTTTGAGAGTGGGGAGGTGGGAGTGGGGGGTAGGTAGGGGTTACATCCACAGAGAAGAAGGAGGAGGGGTGAGGGGATAGGGGGTTCCTGGGTGGGTGGGGGATGGGGTAAGGGGACAACATATGAAATGTAAATAAAACATCCAATAAAAAAAATTAAGAGGTCTTCAAGAGTCTGACATACTCAGAGGCAGATGCTCACAACTAGCCATTGAACTGATCATGGGGTTCTCAATAGAGGAGTTAGAGTGAAGACTGAAGGAGCTGAAAGGATTTGCCGCACCATAAGAAGAGCAACAATACCAACCAACCACAGCTCCCAGGGTCTAAACCACCAGCCTGGGAGCACTTAGGGAGGGATCCAGGGCTTCAGCTGAATATGTAAGAGTGGGGGGCCCTGCTGGGCATAGGTGGAAGATGAGATCCTTGACCTCATGAAGGCTGGATGCCCCAGGGGGTGGGAATTTTGAGGGTGGGGAAGTGGGAGTGGGGGGGCGGTAGATAGAGGTTACATCCACAGAGAAGAAGGAGGAGGGGTGAGGGGATTGGGGGTTCCTGGGTAGGTGGGGGATGGGGTAAGGGGACAACATAGGAAATGTAAATAAAACGTCCAATTAAAAAAAAAAATTAAGACAGAAAAAAAAAAAGAAAGGAAATCTCACTTTTTAATCTTTCACTTTCAAATGTATTCCAGTAAGCAATAAATCAACTGGCTATTTGTCCTTAAAAAAAAAAAGAAAAGAAATTCAGAAGCTCTGAGTGTCACTGTCAAACAACTTTTACCATTCTCGGCTTTTCATTGTCGTTTCTCCCTTCAAATCACAGAAAGGATATTAGCTTGCTCTTATTTGAGAGAGTAGCTTTTCAGTGATGATACTTCTCCACTTCCTTTGCTTCCTCTGCTTGGGATTTGGACTTCCTTTATTCATCAATCACATTCAATACTTGATCTACTTCACAGATGCAGAGAACACAGTCATGGTTCTGGTTCCAAGGGAGGGAGGGTAGGAAAGGTGTCACCACTTCAAACTATCACACTGTTGACATTACCATTATCACACAATTCACCATAACTGAAACTTTATGTCAAGTGAAATCAGTAAGATGAAAAACACAGAAGCATAACAAAAAGTACACCAAGAAAATGGAGTCTACCATGTGTTTTCTGTGGGGCAAAGGGGACCTGTCCTGGAGTGTGGTTGACGTGCTACTCAGTAACCCTCAGGTGGAAAGAAAGATTCTAAGATCCAGATGTGGTAGATGACCCCAAGAAAACTGCACCTTTAAGACACAACAGAACTGATGAACATATGAGCTCCAAGATACTGTGGCAGCATGCGTAGGACTTTCCCAGGATCCTAACCCAGACAAGGGGAGTGGTCACAAAATCCCACACCTAACCAAGAATCCATTTGTAGTTGATATCTGCTTGGAAAGGGAATATTTTCTTTTTCTCTCTTCCTTTCTTTTCATTTTTCTTTCTATTTTTTTTGATTGATTGATTAACATCCCATTGAAATTACATGCTGTATTTTCTGCATATTATCTACATATCTTGATTAGTATAAGTAACCCTGCAAAGACTATGCAAGTAAGGCTACCTCTTAGAAGTTCTGATTTCAGTTTGGGATCCATACAACAATTGGGGCAAGTGAATCATATTAAATTCAGTAAGAACATCTGCTCACCATAGTTTCTGAAGTTTCAAAAGCCCTTCAGCCTGGACATGGCTTCCAGTCCCTCCACAGCCCTGACAGTAATTTGACTTTTCATAAAGCCTCACTTTACTCTTCTTACATATTTGTGTGTGTGTGTGTGTGTGTGTGTGTGTGTGTGTGTATGTGTGTGTGTGTATAATATTGCCAAATGTTTTAGTTGTCCACCATGGAGGCCAGAAGAAGCTTTTGAGTTCCCTGTAGCTACAGTTACAGATAGTTGTGAGGAGACTAACATGGATGCTAGGGACAGAATTTTCTGGAAAAGCAGCGGGTATTCTTGACCTCTCCATCATATTTTCACTGTTTTTGTTTAATGATGTTCTACCAAATATGATTGACATACCATTATTGTTTTCATTTTCATTTCTCTGATAACTAAAAGGCCATCCATTATTATACATTTAACCATTTTGTTTCCTTTGGAGAAACATCAGTTAAAATCCTCTGACCACGTTTTCAGATTACTTACAATTTTGACACTGAAGTTAAGGATTTCTCTAGGTTTTGGAAATTAGCCCTTTTCCTTCCAAATTGCTTGAGGTACCATCAGCAGCTTTCTCAATTAGCCAAATTCTGCCATTGCTTCCTGAATGCTGACTCATCTGGTATATCTAGAACTGCACACTTAATATTGAGGACGATGACAGCCTGTTCTTTTCATTGGCACATACGAGCTGAAATGACCAGAAGTCACCGAGAGGCTAATACTGCGAGGACCCACTTCAAATAACACTCAGTCTCACTTATATCTCTCTTGACATTATCAAAGTCAAGTCCACAACAGCTGGGTCTTTACAACAGTGGTCTCTTCACACATATCTAGGCAACATAGCTGAACATATAGACACCTTTCAATTAAGGGTGGTTTCTAGAATTGAGTTCCTATTGCTGATTTAAGTTTTCTCCTTTCTATCTATGATCCCTAGTTTAACACCCTTCCTAGATTTGTGTCTTAATTCTGCCTAATTGAACAATGTACCTTACTTAAAAATCTCTTAGTTGCTATAACTATTGAATTATATGAGCAGGGCTGGGCACTCTTATGTCTAAAATTTCTTCTGTCACTGGGGATAATTCACAGTAAAGAGTCTTGTCCTAACATCTAAAAGAAACTCCAGAGGTTTCCAGTATGGTTACAAACAGCCTTCATTTTGGTTAATTTCTATTATCAATCATTACATTACTAAGCAATTTCACGGGTCATAAACCTTTTGAAGTCCAGTAGAATCATTTACTGAATGCATTTGTCAGTCATTCAAGAAAGATCTTTATCTTTATGCTAAGAGTTAATTGTCTAGGATAGAATTTGAAAGCAAAGCATTATGGCCAGAAGCATGGTTCATCAGGTAGAAACACGTCACCAAGTTTGATGACCTGATTTGATCCCTGAAATGCATGGTAGATGGAGAAAACCCATGTCACCCATTCCTTGGGTTGTTTTCTCACCTCTATGTGTTCTCTGATTTACACACACACACACACACACACACACAAAGTACCTGATTAAACAAGTTTAAGTGCATTACCTGAGTGACATGGGTTTCCAATACCAGTCTTAAAATGTTCATAAAGCAGTTCCTTCAGAAAGGATACATTTGATTTTGGAGTAAGGGAGCAATTTACACAAAAATCTAAAGTATTCTATTGCCAGATTGGGACCATTGTTGGAAAAGCTATCCATGATAGCTAATCTGTCTGTGGAATCTCTTTATCTTGCCTATAGCTTGTCTTCTTTCAATGTAAGTCTTGTTTGCATCAAGCCTGGGTTTGTTGTATCTGGATAATGACACAGTTATATGAACTGCACAATCTGTTCTGACTCCACTGCCTTGTCATTTCTTTGCTTTCGCAACGATTCTAAAACCTTAGTTCCCACTTCCTAAGTACTCAATGGAAGTGCACACAGTGGTATTAAAACATAGAGGGAGTATTTAAGAACCTAATTTCAACCTTGATATTGAAGGGAAAGTGTAAATATCTATTAGAATAATTTTGATTACAAAGAAGAGAACATGTAGGTAAAATTACCCTAATTAGTAAAAAGAAAAGTAGTAGCTTTTTCTCATGTGATAAAAGTTCCAGAATCAGGACTATTTCAGTGTCTGTATAAGAGCTCATCAGTGAAACTGAGATGCATCTTTGTGATAGCTTTCCCCTCTGCCACACTTAGATTTCTGGAGTTACTCTTGATTTTTCTCCTAGGTGTTTCAAGAAAGTCATTCCAGCCTCAATAAAGCACAGCAAGGTGAGGATTTTATTTTCATGAGTTTTTATATCAAGGAATAAAGTATTTTCCAGGAACTATAGAACTACTTACTACTTGGGACTCATAAGCATTAGGATAGTAAGGATAAGACCTGAAGGCATCTCAGCCTCAGCAACTAGCCTACAATTATGACAGGAAGGCAGCATGGAGGAGCATAGAAGGTTCAGGTGGGTGGTAGGTGGGCAACGAGCGTAGTCTATCACCCCATGTAAGACATATTGTATTTCCACAGAGCATACAATTTAAAACTCATGTCATCCAGTATGGTTTTGACAATTCCTAAAGCATTCTCAAATAAATTACCCCTTTCATCTTCACATTACTTTGAAATATAGATTCTTTGTTCCAATTTTTAACCAGAAAAGTTAACTCCAATACTAAAATAGTATAACACAAATTAAAAATTCTTCATTTTTGTAACTGTGGGGAAACATGAGCTTGAAACTCATCGATGTTGATTAGGACTGGGATTGAGACATTTAGCCAGAGAGTCAGTGAAGGGAATCAATTTCAACATAGCAGGATAGCAATCAAAACTTCCTTAATGATCAAGGGGAGAAGGGGGAGTGAGTAAACAAGAAACAGCAACGATGCAGAGATGGCCATTTCTCACATATGAGCTCACAGAGACTGAAGCAGCCAGCATAGGACCTATAAATTATAGTCCAGGTCTTCTGCATATGTATTACGTCTATTAAGTTAGCATTTTCGTGAGACTCATCATTGTGAGACAAGTAGGTTTCTGACCTTTGCTGGCTGTTGGGCCTCTATTCCTCCTGTTGAGTTGCCATGTCTAACTTCAATGTGATAGTTTCTGCTTCATTTTATTGTGTTTTATTTTGTCTCGCTTGGTTGTTATCTCTTGAAGGCTTGTTCTTTTCTGATGAGAGACTGATGGGGGTGGCTCCAGAGATAAGAGGAGGAAGGGGAAAAACAGGAAGAAAAGGGGAGGGTAGTCTATGTGTTATATGAGAAGGAACACTGTTGTCAATAAAAAAAAAAAAGAAAGAAGAAGTAGTCATTCCTAACAAGGAACTTGAAAAAAAAGCATAGCTGAGAAGCTTGATTTCACAGGACTAATTAGGCACCTAATGTATACAAGATAGCCTGTGGAGAAAATGAATGTGAATTGAAATGTCTAGTCTTCAGAAAGTAGAGTCAAACACTGATCACTAAGTGTTCTACCTGAAATTAGAATAGTACTATGCTACGAGCTCATGAGGAAAGAAAGAAGATGTAAGAATACCTTAGAGAGTAGTCAGCATCACATTTAACATTGACTAAAGATTTCTTTCCAGTAGTGCGTAAACGAGAAGTAGCCATAAACCTCTTGGTTGTGAGAGGCAGACTGGGGTATGCAGAAGGATGCTGGAGGGAGCATAGATTGGTAGTAAAAGTGTTCTTATGGATAGGAATTAGTGGGTAGAAAAGCTGGAGGATGGTCACTGAAGGCACAGAGAAGCAAATTACAGAGATAGAATAGAGATAAGCTGTTCAAAAAGCACAAATGGTATCATGAGTGTGTGCCACAGAACCAAGAAGCATACAGAGTAGTCGTGGAAACTAGGGTGGATGAGTGTTTAAGAGGGTAACATATAAGAAGGAGGAAGATTGGCCTTTAGATAAGATTTTATAAGACAATAAGACAGTATAGAAAAGAAGTAATAGACATGGGATGCATGAATGATTAGATTGTCTGAAATCTTGTGTATGAGAATGAAAGGCTAAAAAAGGAAGCAACAGCATAGCTAGCATGACACATACTCAAGAGTTAAACAGTGGAATAACTGAACTTGGAAGAAATGTGTCTCTTCTAATATTTATGAACCAATGGGTCACAGGGTAGCTCAATATTCTGTATTTGAAGGCTCTGTAAGGTTTCCCTATTTTATCTAACATCCTACCAACAATGTTCAAGAGCAAGTTATTTTAGAGACTTTTAAATGAACTATTATTCAGCTAAGAGAATAATAAGATTATTTTGCCAACAGCATAGGTGGAACTCAGGAAGTACATTATGTGAAGTCAGCTAGAAACAAAGACAAGACCACACACCCTCAATCATTTGTGGAAGTTATAAAAGTTGGTCACAATAAAATAGAAAGTAGAATAATGGTTTATAGAGACTAGGAAAAATCCCAGATGTAGGGATGGAGAAAGATTAGAAGATAAATAATAAGATACAGCTAAAAAAGGGCAACCTGTTGTGATTTTATATACTACAATAGAGTAACTACAGTTATAATCATGTATGATATTTCTTTAGAAAACTAGAAGAACTCAAATGTTTCTAACAGATAAAAATGAGAAATGCCTGAGAAGTCAAGATTAATAATTACCTGCTTTGATCATTACATGTTGTGGTCAGGTATTGAATTAGACCCCACTTCATAAATATGTGCAAGTTTATTTGTCAATTAACTTATAAGTTGAAAAATCTCCAGAAATAGATGACAGGATGTAGATAATTACAGGAGAATATCTGAATGTTCTAGCCTGAAATATTAGAAGAAAGTTATGTCATTCCGAGAAATGAAGGTAAACAGAAATTTGGTTTGAAAGGTTCAATGCCATTTGAGACTGAGATATACTAAATCTGTAAGGATGATAAAAGAGAGGTAAGATGCATATTGAGGCGATAATCCTAAATAAATAAACATGGAAACAAGAACAACTCTTGCATGGATGAGTACAGCAGAAGATAGGGATGTTAGGACAGAGGTGAGAAGAATGCTTTAGAGATCCCCACTCTGGAATCAGTATGAACTTATCTGTAGAGTTTAAAACTCCGGTTACCTAACACAAACATGTATTTTTAAAAGCATTAACATGAGGCTGAGGATGAAGCTCAGCTTGTAGAGGGCTTGAGACAATCTTAAGCATCCAATAAAGCAAGCTGGTGGTCCATGTCTGTATCCCAAGCGCTCTGGAGGTGGTGGTCAGGAGCATCCAGAGTTCTGGGCCATCCTAAGCTTTAGAAGCCAACCTGTGCTATTGGAAACATCGGATGAGAACAAACAAGCCACTACTTGGGGAAGAGAGGGAAAGGAAAGAGAAGAGAAGAAAAAAACGGTCAGTTGGAGGGAGGGAGACCACTGCACAAAGAAAAGCAGAAAGGGAATAGGGAAGGTGGGAGGGAGAGATACTGTTTTAGTATGTTAAGAGGACAGCATGGGAAACGATTGCCACATTTTCTAAAAGTTTGATTAAATTGTGAGTGGAAAACATTTTACATATTTTATTTAAAATTTAATTACATCACTTCCCACCTTTCCATTTCTCTCTCTAACCATTCCCGTTCCTTCCTTCCAATCTTTCCCATGTCCCCCACCCTCAGTCCCTCAGAAAATTGTGGCCTCTTTTTCTTTTTATCTCATCTTCAAATCGCTTTGATGCCTGTTTTTTTCCTCTGAGGATAATCACTGTGTTCTGCCCTCCTTCCAACCTTCAAGCTGCTGTGCTTTCAAGGTGCCTGAAAGGGAACATTTTCTAAAATACCTCCATACATTTTATCTTCTTGTCTGTGTGTGTCATCATAAAATTTTGATTGTAGTCCTCAAATTCAGTGGCCCAGACTCGACTAAGTGTGGTGAAACTTCCATAAAATGACACACACAGAGATGGAGCCAAACAGAAGAAAAAAAGGAATATTTCCACCCTCAAGGCCTCGAACGGGGCTGCTTAGGGACATGAACACAGCCCCAAGTCTGTAACTATACAAGTGGACAGAATCCGTAGGTAAGTACCCTGGGGTCTGCAGAAGTTACTTGTATTTTGTTCTGTTTGGAATTACTATTTTATACAGGTGCTGGAGAGTACAGTCATTGCCACACAACAGCTTTGCTGTGAAGTTCCAGGGGGAGTTACTTCACCTTCTCAGCATCCATTCATTCCCCCAGATGTTGCAGGCATGGGTGGGATTATCCAAAGGAGAGTGTCTCACACCTTGGAGAACTGTGGTTTACAGAACCTGCTGGGCTAGCTCCAGTTGTGCAGTTTTGACCTTTCAGAATCTGAACCACACCATGCTTCCTGAACAAACAGATAACTGATGTCCTCTAAGGCTATTCAGAAGATCCAGGCTGTCACTATGGACTTCAGCCAACTCCTATCATTAGCCAATCACCTCGTCTTCCCTGATCACCTGATGCTCAGCTCTCAGTTCCCTCAAGCAGATGAATCTGGAAGTAAACCTGATTCTCTTGCTTCCTAGTGAAGATAAGAGACATTTTTAGTCCATGGGTCATCTGAAGCAGCTTAGAATAGGCAAAAGGGAAGAGGCAGTGCTTATATACTGTAAGCACATGAGGAGCAAAGCTAAATTGAACAGCGATAGCACAAATCGCTGAGAGGCTCCTGCTATAACAGCCTGGCTCAGGCCCTTAGTAGCTCTTCAGAGAGAAGACAGGGGTAGCATAAAGAATGAGGCAGCCATCTGTGGAAATGGAGCAAGCCCCGGCGATGCCCCTGGTTTCAATTCATGACTGCACAGCTTGACAGAAAAGCCATTTAAGCATGCTGAGCCTCATTTCTCATTGTATGTGGGAATCGTAACTCATTCTCCTTGGAATGACTGTGATGGCTAAAGGTTAAATGGCCAGTGCAGTCCAGGCAAATGTCACATGTCCTTCCTCTGTTCCAGCTCTTCTTCTGCCCCCTGCCCTCCAATCCACCGCCTCCCCTCCCCGTACCTTTTCATGTCAACTGAGAGCATCACTACATTGTACCACAGTATTTTCTTCAGCTTCCTTTCCCTTCTTCTTGAAGCAGTCCCTGATAATGGAAATTCCCTGATAACAGAATTCTTATGGAACTATACTGAGAGACATAATATTGGACAGGAATATTGATTACTCAGGATGGATGTTGGCCAGTATACCACAGTCTATTCTCCAAGTCTTACCTTTAAGAGTCTGAGTTGGAGGAACTCTTTCATGGCTTCGTGCAGATAGATGCCTTGGAGGACAATGACTGGCAGATCACTGGGGTCTTTGACGCTCTGCAATTACGCCTTTCACCCTTGGTGATCCTAACTTACTCCTATTCATATTAGGCTGTTATGCCCTGGCCATCACATCTTCAGTAATTATGTAAATCAAAACATGCCCGGATTTAAGCCTATCCAGAATTTAGCCAAAATTACATCTATCAAACGCAGATCTAATCCTTCTTTATCTTTCTAAGTTTTCCTCCAACTTAATCTATAATTCTAAGTGGATTTGTTTCTGGAATGTTATTGTAAAAGAGCTATAACCAGAAAGAGCAGAGAGGTTCTGGATATAGACAAACAGAATCACAGAGAACAGACAAGGAAAGTGAAAGAGGGAGTTAATCCTATCTTCAGTAAATTTTATTTTCATAAAATTGTGTTGATTTGACTTTACAACTCAAATTCCTGTCTTGAACAATTTGGGGTGTGCTCAGCGAAATAAACCCCAAGACAATAACTTCATTTCGGCTGCTCAAAATTTCTCTGTGCTACTCTATACTCAGCAGAAATTTCATCAGAGAGGTCAAAGACAGAAATAATTTTAAAATGGAAGCTTTGGCATTGCCTGACCTTCTAGGAAATAGGGCAGATCTAGATTTGTGGTCACCTGAACAAATACTTCAAGGACCTGCCCTCTGGGTGTCATTTAGCTGGCCATGCACCTAGAGGAGCACAGTGCACAGGAATGTGGGAACTGGCTGTGCTGTGAGTGGCTGACGGAATAGAAGCAGCCTCCTCCTCAGTAGCTAATAAAAGGTGGAAACACCCGTCAACTCTTGTATTAAATTTTATTTTTTTTTAATGCACCAGGGGTTGCACAGAAAATTGGGTTTTTCGGAAGCTAGCAAAGTGGCATATCCATCGCCTTTCCTGGAGGGTTTGACATTTATATTTATGACATTGTTTCAAAACTGACAAGGTGACTCAAATCAAATCCACTTATAGAACTTGGGACCTGGTGCTGTAGATTCTGTGAATTATAAGTCCACACCTTGGAAAGCGACTAAGTATATATCGTGTCTCGGGTATCCCTTCCGAAATTGAATGAATGAAGAGCGTTGTCTACAGTGCAGTTGCCTAACTCTCAGGTATAGTTCTCTCAATAAGGGAAGCAAAACTAACATGCTTTCAGTTGGCTCTCTCTGTGGTGCACATTCGTGTAGAGAGGATTTAAGGAAAATATCAAAATAGTAAAATGGAGGCTCAGAAGAACAAGTCAGTGATTTGATCCAAAACCAAATCCTAATAAGTGGATAGATGAGAGCTACCTTCTGTACCAGTCCAGTGACTGAGTCACAAGTTGATTTAGTTTGAAAAATTAATAGGAAAAGATGTCCCAGGTGGAACTTTTCTTGCTGCATGCCTTTGAGCTCTAATTTGAGGTCTTGGGAACCTGAGGCAGGAAGATAATTGCTAGGTTAAAGTAAGTCTGGACAACGTAGTGAGATACTATCTTTTAAAAGGTCTCAAAGAGAAAGTGAAACCTTGGTCAAAGGAACAGAAAGAAACAAATTCATTTTCACACTGGGATCAAAATCATATATATGACAGACACTATACATTTACAAACCTAGACTTACACTTCTCCCTCAGCAACAAGTGCATTCATTTGTTCATCAGCACACACAGTCACCTGCACACATACGCTTCTGACGTATGCCCACTTGCCCATGTGCACATATGTACAAACATGAACATTAAGACCTCTCACATTATTTGAGAATAAAGAAGTTGACAGAAGACAAATACGGTTATAGAGATGTGTATGAAGCATTTCTTAGAACATTGCCTTCTTTCTACTGAGGCCCCCATGGAGTACAGAAGTCCTGTTCTCAATCTACTCAGGAATTATCTTTCTTCATAATACTAGGAACTGTTAGATACCTGAAGCTAAATGGCCTCGTCCAATCCATATTTTCTCTGAGGTCAAATCATGGGGTAAAAGAAAGAACAGGAGCTTGAGCTACACATAGTGTGTGTGTGTCTGTGTGTGTGTGTGTGTGTGTGTGTTGCCAACTTACTACAAGAGCAAGTTCCAATCTCCTTTTCTCTGCTCCTTTGTACATTCTACATAAATTAAAGTTTCATTTCCCTAACACCTTTACAGCATCTCTGCAAACAAACCTCATGTGTGTAAAATAATAAAGCACAGATTATACACACCTGCTAAGGAGAGAGTGTATGCTCCATTTTAAGGAGGAAAATGACGCGGTCTACCTAAGGTCAATTTCCAGTAGAACTTAAGATTCATGAGATTGTACTTTGAGCAGCAACTCTGACATCATTTTACTTGATATTTCCTCCCCACTGAAGAGTCATGCTTAGCAACTGATTGATTAAAAATTTGATGGTAGAGTCTGCATCCTTTGATGCATAACAAATACAAGTTCACATTTATCTCATAGACATAGAATTATGTATTCCTTGATAAGAGCTGACATTTTAGAACAAAGGGCACTTTAAGTCTTGAGACAAATAAATAAATAAATAAATAATAAACTTTCTGATCCTTAATCTGTTAGTTGTCAATTCAATTAAATACAATACAAATACTTTGGATGAGAAATGTACACATGATTAATGTTGCCTATTCAAATATGTATTAGCTGGATAACTGGAAACTATTTTACTCAACCAAAAAATGATTTGTTTATAGTCTACTTATAAAATTTCTTTGTGACCAATAATATATTTAGTGTAATAATCTTGGATTTCAGTACGCACCTTATAAAATAGATTGAAATTCAGAGTTCAGCTCTGACTTGACCGATATTTTCAATAATCACAACAGGCTACAAAGTATCCTGGTCATAGTCCATAACCTGGAAAATACCTCCTCAAGCACAAAGAGATTGGCTATTCACAGGGAAACTGCAAGCAAAATACTTTTTCTTTCCTATTTCACTAGTGTTTTCAATTTCTGTTGTCCCTCAATATCCTCAAATTCCTTAGATACAGAAAAGAGACAGAATACAGAAATTATGAAAGGTTAGAAATATTTTAGAAATAGAGGAACGTTGATACATCGGTAGGTAATATGTCTATTTGAAATAAACAAGCTTCCAGAAAGAAATCTAGTTTTAAAGCTGTTTCAGAGTAACACATTAATGAACAATTAAAAAAAACTCTTAGAAAATATTTGCACATGCATCGACTTTGGTGGATCTCATGCTCCTCTCTCTACTTGCTCCTTCCCCTGAACATGCTGCATTTCTGAACATTTCTACTAGACATCATTACACTTCTGTCCACTGTATCCCTCCCACAGTTTACGTTCCAGATGTGTCTTCATTGGAGCTTTCCCTTATTCCCCTTCTTGTCTATTTCCACAGCCCCAGAGAGATCTCCTTCATGTCAGGTAGTCACAGTTACCATAAGGAATGCATGCATTTTTTTTTCATTTCTAAGGGCTAGAAATGAGGTGCATTTCTAGGTGCTAGGTATAAGGTCTATAATACATACTGAATACTGGGTTATATAATAATAATTTTTATGGCAATAGAATGTGGGCTCTCAGAAAATATAATATTTTCTATGCCATAAATGTTTTATGTTGCTTTTACTGCATGCTGTACAGTTCAGAAACTCTAAATGGAAATGTCACTCTTATTTCCTCAGAAGAAGGAATGAGATGAGCCCTGCACCCAAGCTCTGTGAATACATGGCTTGGGGTAAGCATTTCTAACTATCCCTAGGCCAAGGGCTGGAAACTTCTATCCTCTGTACAAGCTAATCATCTGCAAGCCCAAACCTCGAAGGCTTCATCTATGTCTGCTAACCTAGACTCAGAATGTTTCAGCCTCTGAGACTTACTGTTAACTCAATTGTTCTGGCTCAAATGCCTGGTTCAAGCTGACAGATTCAAATTGGCTTCTCTCAGCTCCTGACTGAATTGCTCTATTTGGAAAGATGGCTTCTGAACTCCATGAACTGAACTGAACACAACTATCAGCCTCTCCCTCGCTGCTCTTCAAGTCACCTCTCTTTCCTGTTTATCCTTGTGAAAGTTAGACAGGTATCCTATCTCTGACTCATTCTGTCCAATCTTTCTCTGACTCATCACTTTGTCTGCCCCTCAAGTAGACATCACTTTCAAACATGGCTTCTTCCTTCTACTAACTAGCCTTACATTCATAATTAAGGATTGAAGGTGTGTACTAATGGTATGTCTATATTTAACCCAGATCATACTATAATCAGGGTGTGTCTGTATTCTGGCCAGATCATATCTTTGGGTGTGATTCTTTGCCAGAGCAGCCATGTTACTAGACTAAAATTCCTCTATAGAAGACGACATGAACATTATTTCAGTCTTTCTACTAAACAGCTTAATGGGTTATCAACTTTTCATTAAACAGAAACCACCACTCAGATCTTACAGTGTATGGTGACAATGTAAATGTCACCCTGGAGTTAATCTCAAAATTAGTAATGATTCTCTTAGTGACTATAGAAATATGTTAAAACAATCACCTTCATACTCATCTTTTTCCAGGTATATTTATGATCCTGGGGAGTATTTTTAAAAGCACAATTGCCTTAAAACAAAAGGAACGTGTCAGAGAACACCTGCATTGTGTCCTTCAATACTTAATGTCTGGATAATGACTTATTCTCTCTGGCAGAAAATTGTCACTAATATTGTTCTGATGACCATATGGTCTGACAGCCTGACATTTGAGGGACAATAGGAAAGAAGTTCATGAAGTCAAAGAACGATGGTTCATGGAACCTAAGGGTAACATCGCATTGCTCTTGTACCTCTCTCAGCAACTGTGAGTGAAGCTTAACACTCACAGGAAGACTGAACAACAAAGCTGTCTGCACGGACATATGAGGTTATTGACTTGGCAACTGTGCCAAATTTAAGAGAGAGATTAAGTCATGTTTAGAGTCCAAACCCATGATCCCACACTTAAGAAGTTGAGGTTCAAGGCAGCAATGAGAACTTATCTCAAGAAATCACAAGTCACAGCAGCAAAAAAAGAAGACAATCCTTAATTTTTTTTAATTTTTCAAAGTTGAAATATTAGAATTTACCAACTATAAAACATGACATAATTATAAATTACTAGTCAAAGAAAAACACATTACAACAAAACAGTCTGCTTCTGATATAATAATAAAAAATCATCATGAAACAAATTATTGATTTTTGCACTTCCCTGTTTAAGTATTACCAAGTAATTATTAGTGTGTAAAAACAGACTCTATTTCACAGCTTGGTCTCATGGTGAATAGTAAGTGCTCAACACAATAAAAAATTTGAAATGAGACGGCATAGGTCAAGAAAAATTAGTAAGTTAAAATGAGTCAATGTAAATCAAGAATGGGTTTATACAACAGAATTCAACATTAATCCTATCTCAATTGCAATGCTAATAAACTAACCACATTAGCTACATGTGCAGTGCAGTTCATATGCAATTACCAACATAACATGCTCCAAACGATGGCATTAGGAACGCCTAAATGAATTATCAAACAGACATGATTTTTCTGACAGTGCTTATGGGCAGAGTATTCCAAAAATGAGTATCATGTCAAACATGAAGAGTAATCCTGGGCTTAGAGTGCCACCTACAGGCAAGAAAGGAAAAAAGAGGAGGATTTTGAAAATCAAAGAAAACGTGTGTGTGTGTGTGTGTGTGTGTGTGTGTGTGTGTGTGTGTGTGTCAGACTAGGGGGTCTTTTAAAATATTTCTAAGCCATCCAACTTAAAAGTTACTTCCTGGGTAAGGATGAAGGGTGAGTCCCAGGTGCATATATATCCCAGCCTACCAATTCACAACTTCTGCATCACAATGGGGCTGAGGCTGGGAGTAGGAATCTCCATCAGAGACACATTTCAAAGCTACAAGATTGTTAGAGTGGCTCTCGCCTCCATGAGGTGATCTAACAGGTTAAATCATTGGTCCAAGGTCAAGCAGAGCCAGTTGCATGCAGTCCAACTCCTTTCCATCCTGCCCATCAGGCCAAGGGCAGCCACTCCCCATCCCAAGATTCTCACTGACAGAAAGTGGGAAATAGCCTTGAACTAGTCCATATGGGAGACAACTTCCTGAACAGAACACCGATGGCTCAGGCACTAAGATCGAAAATTAATAAACAGGACCTCATGAAACTGAACAATTTCTGTAAGTCAAAGGAGACCATCATCAGGACAAAACCAGAGCCTATTGATTGGGAAAAGATTTTCATTAACCCTTCATTTGACATCTGGCTAAGATCCAAATTGTATAAAGAACTCAAGAAGTTAGACACCGACAATACAAATAACCCAATTTAAAAACGGGGTACAGAGCTAAACAGAGAGTTCTCAACAGAGGAATCTCAAATGGCCATTCTCATAAAGAAATGTTCAATGTCCTTAGTCAGAAGGAAAATGCAAATCAAAAGGACTTTGAGATTCCACCTTACACCCATCAGAATTGCTAAGATTAAAAACTAAAAGGACAGCACATGCTGGCAAGGTTATGAAGCAAGGAGAACACTCCTCCACTGTTGGTCAGAGTGCAAACATGTACAACCATTCTGGAAATCAATTTGGAGGTTTTTCAGAAGATTGGGAATAGTTCTATCTCAAGACCCAGCTATACCACTCCTGGGCATATACGCAAAAGATGTTCCAACATCCCACAGAGACACTTGCTCAAATATGTTCAATGCATCTTTATTGGTAATAGCCAGAAACTGGAAAAATTTACATGTCCCTGAACTGAAAATTGATACATAAAATGTTGTATAACTACACATCAGATACTGCTCAGACAGTAAACACAAGGACATCATTTGTTCCATAGGCAAATAGATGGAACTAGAAGATATCATACTGAGTGAGGTAACCCAGACCCAAAAGGGCAGGTATCGAATGTTCTCATTTATAAGGGCATATTACCCATAAAGAACAGGATAACCAGCCTATAATCAACAGACCCAAAGAAGCCAAGTAACAAGGAGGGCTCAAGGGAAGATGGTGGAATCTTTCTCAGAAGTGGAAATCAAATAGATATCAGAGGTCGATGAACAGAGGGAACTGGGTGGAAGAGGAGATGGACACCAGAGTAGGATGTGAGGATCATATGTAGGGAAAGCCAGAGAAAGAGAAGAGAGATCAGCTGGGGTGTGGGAGCAATCTGTTGGACATAACAGTGATCTCGGATGGGGAGAAGCCCCAGGAGATCTAAGGATGCAACTCTAGCTGAGATTCCTAGCAATGAAAGATATGGATCTTGAAGTGGCCACTTCTTGTAGCCAGACAGGACTCCCAGTGGAAGGATAGGACAGCAATCCACCCACAAAGCCTTCAATCCAAAATGTGTCCTGCCTACAAGATGTGCAGGGACAAACAGAGCAGAGTCTGAGGGAATGGCCAACCAATGACAGCCCCAAATTGAGACCCATTCCATGGGCAACAACCAATTCCTGACACTATTTATGATTCTCCATTATGCTTGCAGACAGGAACCTAGTATAACTGTCCTCTGAAAGGCTCCACCCAGCAGCCAATGGAAAGAGATGCAGAGACTCACACCCAAACATTAGAAGGAGTGTGGGGAGTCCTACAGAAGAGTTGAGAGAAAGACAGAGGGACCCAAAAGGAACAGGTATTCACGGGAAAACAGTCAACTAATCTAAACCCTTGGGGGTTCTCAATGACTGATCCACCAACCAAAGAACAAGAACCAGCTAGACCTAGCTCCCCTGCACATATGTAGCAGATGTGCAGCTTGGTCTTCATCCAGATCCCCTGAACAACCAGCGCAGTGGCGTCCCTGAGCCTGTTACCTGCCTGTCTATCTGTGGATCCCACACTCTAAACTGACAACCTTATCTGAATTCAGTGAGACAATGTGCCTAGTCCTACAGCAACTTGATGAGCTGGGTGAAGAGTGGGGTGTGGGGTGAAGGTGTAAAGTTGACAGTGGGGAGCTGACACACAGATGGGAATTCCCCTTCTAAGGAGAATGGAGGGAGAACTTGCGTGAAGGAATATGGGGAAGAAAGGAAGGGCTGATATTGGGTTGTAAAGTAAATAAACAAATAAATTTAATAAAAATTTAAAAAAATTTAAAAAAATTATTTCTAAAAGCTGAGAGCATCTTCCTTAGTAATTAGTTTAACAGCCAAGAGCCAATTAAATTGACATGGAGAATAAA
>NW_021604617.1:13682516-13693051 GCF_004785775.1 Grammomys surdaster
CTTCATGTTTGACATTATATCTGTGATTTCAATCATAAAATCACGGAGGATCAAAAGAGTGAAATAGAAGGGAAAAGATGTGTTGGGGTGCCTGAGGGTTGAGAGGGAAAATTGAGAGTGACATGTATGTATGAAAGTGCCAAAGAAAAACAAAAGATACTCTATTTTTTAAAAATCTTCAGCACAAAAAAATTCCATTGTGGAAGAGAGATTTTCACACACCACATACAATATACAGGCAGATATCTTTCTGAAGATAAAATTCACTTTCTACAAGTCATTCTTTCAAAATATGATCACATCCTCTCCATCACTGCCATCTCCAAGCTATACCTAAGCCGATAAGCTTACAGGCTTAGAATTTCTCCAAAATCCCTGTAATAACCTCTTAACTCTTATCTGCGCTCTTGTGTCCATAAAAAGCCACCCATACACTGCTGCTGTGCTATGCAGCATGAGTCTTCTCAATATTTACCTGGTTCAAATTCTTATGCAGCTCTTTGCAAGCTTTAGAATAAAAATTCAGGTCCCCTAGCTGTATAGCTTTCTAAATGATCTAGCCCTGCCTTTCTTCTGTGCAAACTCCCACCTTTCCATTTATTTATTCAAAATAGCAGCAAGGGGAGATACAATAAGATCAATACAATAGAAGCCGGATTGAGGCACAACAGGTAAGAACACCAGCTGCTCTTCCAGAAGACCTGGGCTTGGTTCCCACACCTGCATGGCAACATACAATCATTTATAATTCCAGTATCAGAGGCTCTGACAGCCTCTTCTGACCTCTGCAGGCACCAGACACACAAGTGGTTTATCAGCATAAATGTAAGCAAAACACCCATACTCATAAAAAATTTTAAAGAGTAATAAAAATATTAACAATTACCCACACTTAGACTATAGACTGTATCATACGCCAGGTATCGTCCTTAATTCATAACTATAGTAAAATGTGAAAAGCATACCATTGATTGTATCAATTATGTTTATGTATATAGTCATGTGGCTTTTTATGTGTTCATTTTGTTGTGCAATCAATATCACCGTACACCTCCAGGAATTTTTGCATCCTCTCTAGATGATACTCTGTATACAGGGACAGTCTTATTCCCTGCTCCACTCTGCCCAGGCTCTGGTAATCACCGTCTCCACAACAATACTATCTCTGTCCCTCTAAGTCCTCTAAGGATCTCAAACAGGTAGAAGCATACAATATTTGTCCTTTGTGACTTGCTCATTTCCCTTTGCGCAAGGCTTTCTAGTTCCATTTTGCAGCATGTACTAATATTGTTTTCCTATTTGTAGGTAAAATATTTCATTATAAATATATGCCACATTTTTTCAGTAGGTAGAAACTTGGATTGTTTCTGCCTTTTGACTCTTATTCCAGATGACTATGAAGAACAGTGTCAATCTGTCAGATTGCTAAAATATAATAACACCCTACAGGCTCAATAGAAAATTTCAGGTTTAGATGTAGTGAAGTCAAAGATCAACATAGCAGTTTCCATTAAGGGGTGTGTTGAAGACAGTGCCTGCCTCCTTATTGTAGTTGGGGCAGAGACAAGGATCTACGGTCTCCTCTTATCAAGACATACATTCCAGCATCAAGACAGGGTAGTCAGTCCCTTATCTAATCTCTAAATACCATCACAATGTCAGTATTCAAAATATAGGCTGAGGAGACACAGTCAGTCCATGACAATTGCTGTACAAGTTATGTGTTTAAACCCTTGCATTCACCTTTTTAAAACATTAAAAAACAAAAACCTATACAACTAGAATTGGAACTGCTAGGTAATGTGTCAATCATGTTTAGTTAGTGCAGGACCTATATTGCTCTCCACAACAAGTGACCCATAGTAAATTCCCACAGGAAATGCACAAGGTGCCAGCTTCCCCCTATAGTAGCCATTTGTTCATTTGCTTACTTTTTAACTACATAACAGACATTTTCATAGGAGTGAAATGAAATACTGCTTGGAATCTATGTGCACTTACTTGAAAACTGAGGAGTATTGATGGTGGTTATCTTCATGAGTGCTTTTGGACACCTACAGGATTTCTTCAGAGAAATCTACTAAAGAGCAAACTTTAAAAAAAAATTAATTCCTTAAGAATTTCATGCATGTATACAATGTATTTTGATGATATTCACCCCTACTCCCCAGAACCCCTCCCAGATTCACTCACTTTCAAACATTGTCCACTTTTTATTTTTATTGTTTTAGATTTAGTTTTAATCTATGTATGTATACATACCATGTGCAGCTTGGTGCCTGCAGAAGCCACAAGAGATGATCGGATCCACTGGAACTGTAGTTAGTTACCATTGTGAGCTGCCATGTAGGTGCTGGGAACAGAATCCAGCTGCTAGAGCAGCTGGTAACATTAACCTCTGAGTCATCTATCCAACCCCTTTGCCTGCTTTTTAAAGGAGCAGTCATTCTTTCACTTTGATATTGAGCTGGAAGGAGATCAGTTATTTATAAAAACATACTACAGTAAATAATCTTCCATTATGCAACTACTCATTTCTTGTGTGGTGTACTTTGAGGCACAAATTTTTAATTTTTATGTCAAAAATTTCAATTTTTTTTAATGTTGTCTGTGCTTTTGATATCACATGCAACAAATTACAGCCAAATTCAGTCATCCTCTTAGCTCATATTTTGACATTTGGCTCAGTTTGACTTAAGTTTTGTAAATGGTACAAGTCGAGCACCCTCATGTTTGTGTAGTATTTACATTTGCCGCCACGGCCATTATCACTTTGTTTAGGTCTACCCTACTGCACAGAAGCTGTCTTCTACTCACACTGTATAGGAAATTAAACATAAACAGAGTGTGTCAGTCTTATTAAGCCAAGGAGCAGAGGTCAGAGTTCAGACGAAAAAGAACTTGCAGGGGAGAGTATCAGAAAAAAAATCGCTTCTCAGAGAAAAATGCCAAGGAAGACCTCTCTGCCCATGGAGGTTGTGACATTCATATCAAGGGAAAACTAGCAAAGGGAATACTTGCTCGGGACTAAGAATAGCTTGATCTCCCCACAACCAGCATTAATGAATGCTTTATAGTCAAGTCCTCAGAAACCACTCAAAAATGAAGCTATAAAACCCTACAACGTATTGGTTAGCGTTAAATTGTTTAAACAATGTTCCATCCTTTACCCTGACGCTCCTCAGCCTCAGCACAGCTGCTCTTCTCTCAATTCTACCAAATTAACCTTTTAAAACTACCTTTAAAAGCGAATTTTTATGTCTTTGTCATAAAGGAATGATGTAACTTTAATGAATATGCTAATTACATTGTTAGAATCATGAAACAATCATGGACTTAACAAAACACCATGCCATAGCTCCATTAATATGTAAAACACTATTCTTCCCTCTTCCTAACAAAATTTAAAAGTAAAAAAAAAAAATGAATATATTGAATCCAGTTGCTTGTATGCTCTTTAACACAGTCTTCAGGAGGAAAAGCAAAATTGTGCATATTCTGTGTCATGAAGGATGTTATCACTATCCAAACTTATTAGGTTTTAGATGGAGCAGAGTTCTCCAGAAAATATCTAGAAGGGTCATGAGGAAGCAAGAGTTTATCAGAAAAACTATTAATGCTAGGGACAGAGGACAAAGTGAGGAATACGGTGAGGGCTTTGAGCAGAGTTCAGGCCCGGTCGCCAGAGTCAGACACTGTGCTGGGTAGAAGTGGAGGCCTGTTCTTACCACTCTCTAATGATGGAGGTTTCACAGCAAGAGCTCACCCAGCCTTTCTGGTCTCTGGGCAGAAAGACATAGGGAGCAGGAGATGTAAACTAGCTTTCCTAGTGAGAAATCCAGAAATGGTTGCCTGTAATGTCTCAATAGGGGGACCTCGATATATAGAGTATCTGTAGAAGGAGGGATGAGGCAAGCATGGATTCTAATATCATGTTTTTTTTTCTTTTATTGGATATTTCCTTTATTAACATTTCAAATGTTATCCCCTTTCCAGGTTTCCCCTCCAGAAACCCCCTATACCATCTTCCCTACCATTGCCTCTATGAGAGCGTCCACACACCCACCCCACTCGAGTCCAACCCCCCACCCCCCGTGGCATTCCCCTACACTGGGGCATCGAACCCCCACAGGACCAAGGGACACTCCTCCCACTGATGTCCAACAAGGCCAACCTCTGCCACATACACAGCCAGAGCCATGCGTCCCTCCATATGTACTCTTTGGTTGGTGGTCCAGTCCCCAGGAGCTCCAGGGGGTCTGGCCAATTGACACTGCTGCTCCCCGAAAGGGGCTACAAAGCCCCTCAGCTCCTTAAGTCCCTTCTCCAACTTCTCCACTGGGGACTCGACGCTCAGTACAATGGTTGGTTGTGAACATCTGTCTCTATATTTGTCAGGCTCTGACAGAGCAACTCAGGAGACAGTCATATCAGGCTAACCTCAGCAAGGACTTCCCAGCTTCCACAATAGTGTCCAGGTTTGGCCACTGAATAGGGGATAGATCCTCAGGTGGGGCAGTCTCTGGATGGCCTTTCCTTCAATCTCTGCTCCACACTTTGTCTCCATATTTCCTACATCTGATAGAGGGCTAGTAGCCAATATATACAAAGAACTAAAGAAGTTAGATTCCAGAGAACCAAATAACCATATTAAAAAAAAAATGGGAACATAGCTAAACAGAGAATTCTCAACTGAGGAAACTCAAATGGCTGAGAAGCCCCTAAAGAAATGTTCAATATCCTTAATCATCAGGGAAATACAAATCAAAACAACCCTGAGATTCCATCTCACACCAGTCATAAAGGCTACGTTCAAAAACTCAGGTGACACCAGATGCTGGCGAGGATGTGGATAAAAAGGAACACTCCTCCATTACTGGTGGGATTGAGAGCTAGTGTACCCACTCTGAAAATCAGTCTGGTGGTTCCTCAGAAAATTGGACATAGTACTGAGGACCCAGCTATAGCACTCCTGGGCATATACCCAGAAGATTCTCCAACATGTAATAAAGACACACGTTACACTATGTTCACAGTAGCCTTATTTATAAAAGCCAGAAGCTGGAAAGAACCCAGATATCCTTCCACAGGATGGATGCAGAAAATGTGGTACATTTACACAATGGAATACTAACATCACATTCTTAAAACCCTAGTTGTGAGAGCTTCATTAAAGGGCCTCTAAGATCAAGAGTATTTTTTTTTTAAGATTTATTTATTTTGCCAGGCGGTGGTGGGGCACGCCTTTAATCCCAGCACTTGGGAGGCAGAGGCAGGCGGATTTCTGAGTTCGAGAGTTCGAGGCTATCCTGGTCTACAGAGTGAGTTCCAGGATAGCCCGGGCTACACAGAGAAACCCTGTCTCGAAAAACCAAAAAAAAAAAAAAGATTTATTTATTTTATGAATGTGAGTACACAGTTGCTGTGATCTGACATACCAGAAGAGGGCGTCAGATCCCATTACAGATGGTCGTAAGCCACCATGTGGTTGCTGGGAATTGAACTCAGGACCTCTGGAAGAGCAAGTAGTGCTCTTAACCACTCAGCCATCTCTCCAGCCCCAAAAGTATTTTTTTTTAAAAAAATTTTTTTAAAGATTTATTTATTTTACCTATGTGAGTATGCTGTTGCTCTCTTCAGACACACCAGAAGAGGGCATCAGATCTCATTACAGATGGTTGTGAGCCACCATGTGGTTGCTGGGAATTGAACTCAGGACCTCTGGAAGAGCAGACAGTGCTCTTAACCACTGAGCCATCTCTCCAGCCCCCAAGAGTATTTTTTAATGATTGGTTTTAGGAAAAAACATTTCCAAATACCTTGGAGGTAACCAGTTTGAATCAGTTTCAGTGTCATTCTTCCTCAATTTTTCTACCACTAAATACATATATCCGTTATTTCTACATGTGGGGCTGCCATGTTGGATAGAAAACATGGACAGGAGTGAGTCTCTGGTTCCTGTGCCTTTCTTCATACAGGAATATGAAAGCATCCTCTAACTTCTAATATTATGTATGTCCAGTTAGTTGGCTTCCAGGGTTAGTCACTTGAGATTAAGAAAGATGAAAACAGTCCTCTGTGGCATGCACACAGACCCACACATACACACACACACACACACACACACACACACACACACACAGACCTGCAGGAGCATGCATGCACACACACAAAGTCAATCATTTCTGAATCTTTAGATGATGCTGAGAAGGATTTTATATTATAACTAAAGTTCTTATTCAGTTGGCTTTAATCAAATGAGAGCTTATCCTGAATGAGTCATTTGACCCAAAGGGGACAAAAACCTTCTCTCTGTAGACACCACAGGGTGCCTGCATCTGTAGTTATAAACCCTGCAATCTCCCTTCCTGACTGTCCACACTTGCAGAGAGCCTGTCTCAGCTTGTGGTAGAAAGCAGCTGCCTCCTTGTGGTCTTTTGTAGGTTTCTGTTCAGTTGTTAATAAGCCAGTTCCTCCCATTAAAAATCCTAAGGCCCACAACACTCTCCCTAGTGACTCTTCTTAAACCTGACTGACACAGGCTTTCTTCTCTCTGCAGTTCCACACTATGTGTGCAAGGGTCTACTGTTTCTCACTGATTTGTTTACCCTTAGTCCATAAATGCTTAAAAGATTCATGTTCTATGCCACATAGCATATGCATTCATCACCTTTCCCCATATGACTTACAAACCAACCTGTGATCAAAGATGAATGTTGGTGCTAAGAAGCGGCTTTGAACACTTTAGTGCTGGAGAGAGCACCTGTGACTCAGGTAAATCCTCTATGCATTGTATTCTATTGTGATTCCAGTTCCCCGGCAGGAAGGTGTAAGGATAGCAAATGCCTTCCTAATCTTTTAACTTTTGTAATCTGTAGTGACTGTGGATCATTCACTTGCTTTTCATACTTGGTCACTGTCTAACTTCAAACATGCTTATTAGTTAACACAGATGTTTTGATCTAAAAACATCAAAGTAGCCAGAATGGTATTTCCTTTGGAATTTTCTGAAATAAATATTAAAATGCCAAAATGATGGCATTTCCTACACACACATAATGATAAACACTCTAGAGTAAGGCCAAATTTATTACCTATACATCATGCTTCTTGGGACTTTTGGAAATATACATTTTCAAATGGTAAGAATATTAACTATTACTTTAGGGTTTAGGTAAAAAACACATGACAAACATAAAATCTAGTAGCTTTTGATGACTATTCTTTTCTAGGTGATATTCAACGAGAAATGTCAGAAATTATAAATATATAAAACACAGTACATGCCAAGTCACCAGCGAATAATGGAACCCATGAGAGGCACATCATATTTATTGAATATATATTTCCTTATAAGAAGTACAAAAGATGACACTGAATATATTGCTGACCCTGAAGTTAAACTTCTCATCTTTAAAACGGAAACAACAATCATGATGCTCTCCTAAGAGTCATGTTCTGAAAATTAAACTGTATTATAGCACAGTTTATTAATTCTACAACGATATATTATTTCCCCTCTAAACTATTTATTATCTGATCTATACTGTAGACTGTTACAAAAGAATCCTTGTTGCTCACTCCAGCTTCAATGAATACCTTAACGTTAACACCGAGTGATTCTCTTCCTTCAATGAGTAAAATATTTAACATGACACTACAAGGGTTCTTCAGACTATTTTTATTTTTGTAATTTATCTTTAATAAGAAAATCTATACAGATCTGTTTCTAGATCTGAAAATTCATTTATTTTATGTAATAGACTTACATTGCCTTTACAGCAACTTCGTATGTCCATCAGCACTTCTTTTGAGGAAGCGTTCACAAACATCTTTCCCAGAGTTTTGAGCCAGACCTGACAATATCATTCCCATGCTGAGAAGGAGTTGAAGCAATCCTGGAAGGCATATCTGCCATGTACCTTATTTCATTGTACAGGGGCTGACAAATCCTACTTTTATTGAAGCAATAGTAGATCTGACTGAGGATCATAACCTCAGTCTATTTCTATCCATAAATACCCTCTACTATTCCTTATAAGATCAATGTCATTATTTCATTAATACATTAACACCGGAAGTTGAGTTTCTAGTACTCAAATCAACCCTAAATTGAAGAAAAAAAAATCTGTCAAATTTTTAAATATAAAGTTTAATTATTTGCCGGGCATTGTGGCACATACCTTTAATCCCTGTACTTGGAAGGCAGAAGCAGGTGTATCTCCGTGAGTTTGAGACCAGACTGGTCTACAGAGTGAGTGCCAAGACAGCCAGAGCTACACAGTGAGACCCAATCTCAAAGGACAACACAAAACAAGTTTAATTATTTAAAAGAGTTTTATTATTAGCTATTTCTTAACAGTATACCATTTTAATTTTCTAGAATAATGTACTTGAAAAATATTTGGTGTAGATGATTTTCAGACATTTTTTTTTTCAACTCAGATTCTTTAAATATGTGTATTGGCATGATTGCACATTTATAATCCGTCTTTTAACATGAGGTTTCCAAAGCAAGCATACTAACAGATGTTGGAATTACCTGAAGAAAAAGCTTTACTACTCCCTTCTTTGGTCATAACTAAAGATCCAGATGTTATATAGATTGCTGCTTCTCTGCCAAACACTTCTCAATATCATCCAGCACTTGCACAGCAGCCCTGGGAATCCGGGTTCCAGGACCAAATACATTGGAAACACCGACTTCATACAAAAATTCATAATCCTGTTGAACAAATTTGCTTGATTAAAATAAACATTATTTCAGCTTCAAAGAAATATTTTATACATATGTACATGTATGTGTGACAGTGTATTTGTGTGTGTGTGTGCGCGCGCACGCACACATGTATTCACATACACCTTTTTCTTTCTTTTTCACCAACAACTAGTTTCTCAGCCGGAACACTGTATGTAGAGCGGAAACAAACATCTTCCTTGACTGAAACAGCTAAAAACCAGCAGCACTGTGTTCAGACTGTAAAAGGACTTATATATTCTAGCTAGTCAGTATAAAAGACATGCTGGCCTGGTATTTTATTTACAAGCTGTGAGCCAGAATGGGCAGGTTTGGGAGCTATTCCAACTTACATCCCAGCCGTCTGTCCCTTGTTACTTTCTGTTTCTCCTGGCCTGTGCTCATGGTCTATCTCCTCTTGTGGTGGCCTTCTCCTCCCTTCATGTTCTCTTTCCTTCTCTTTGGTCTTTCCTGAGACTCCTCACTCAATCCTCAAGTCCCACCTTTCTTCCTATACTGCCCAATCACAGGCTCTAGCCTTTTATTCACCAATTAACCTTAAACTGGAGAGCAGGGCTTACATAGCATCACTTGGTGTATGTGAGGCTCTCCTTGTCAGGGACAACCAGATCTTGGAGGCCAGGATTTAGCATTTGAATACATAGCACCAGACCAGCCTCCAATACAGACCCCAAGTCTAAACTAGAAATCTGCCCAGTGTTATTTGTGAAGCTACACAGCCCTAACAAGGAGGGAAACCACACTTTCAAACCTAATTTTCTCTCTAAATATTCACTGTTTCTTTTTCTATGTGTTAAACTTTCTATAATGATATATCACTGACTTTAAAAGTCTATTTACTTCCTCCTAGATATATATTTTTCACTAGTGAATACTGATAATTTGAATCTAGCCTATGCTAAATCAGTTCTGTTAATGAAGACCAGTTGTCTTTCTGTTCTGCTACCACAGTCTTTAACCTATTTTAGTGACAGCTAGTGTGTTAGTATAAGGATTCCTGGGACACAAGTCCTCCCACAGGTTTTAGGCTGTGTTAGCATCAGAATATATTTAGCACTAACACTGAATCTAGGATGTGCTTTGAGGTTTGACCCCATAAAGAACAGATGGTCTGGTCTGCATTTAACTATTGCAACACTGGCCTTTTCCCAATTGTCAAATGATCAAAATTAGACAATAAATTACCAATCACATGAATTATCCACCCAGTACCCCTTTCAACATTTGCACTACTCTTACAATGCTAAGACTTCTGCAACAGCATTTAACACATACTCTTAAACCTGTGTCCTTCCTGCCTGCCTGAATTTCTGAGTAGAGATGACGTCCAATCATCTTTGTATCCCCAGCACTGGATCTATAGACACTGAAAACACATCACTGACCAAGATAGCAAATGCTATACATTTTAAAACTTTGTAAGAATGACTGAAGTATTCAGTAACAATCATCTCCAAGTTGAGAACAGGCTGACAGGCTCTCTCCTCTCCTCTCCCCTCCCCTCCCCTCCCCTCCCCTCCCCTCTCCTCTCCTCTTTTCTTTTCTTAATAATGTGGTGTTCCAAGGCATTATCCTTACATCTGAGTTATGATGTAAAGCAGGGTTGTGGAGTTCTCTGAAATTTTGATACCCATAAGAAGGGCTGACCTACCTAAGTCTTACATCCTGAGAAACATGTCTGTGTTACCTACCTATTTGCCTGCCTGCTGCCTCTCTGGCCCTCTCTGGCACGCTCTCTCTCTCTCTCTCTCTCTCTCTCTCTCTCTCTCTCTCTCTC
>NW_021604617.1:13693151-13697274 GCF_004785775.1 Grammomys surdaster
CTCCCTCTGTGTGTGTGTAAGGTATATGTGTGTGTTTCTGTAAGGTATATGTGTGTGTTTCTGTGTGTCTGTTTGTGTGTGTATGTTAGTTCCATGTTATCTATAATCTCATAGTCTAATACACATACACCATAGCGGGTGGAGTGTGTGTGTTGTTTTATATAGCAATTTCCTCTGAATTACTGAAAGCTTCCTTAAAGGAAGAGGCAGAAAGGTTCCTGAGACTCAGAAGGAAAGCAAAATTCGTAAGTCTGGGATGGCTGAAACTGTGAGATTCCCAAGCAATGAGCAACCCTGGGAGGAGACTGAGCAACAGAGCTGTGAAGCAGGGATTGTTCTGACCTACTGAGCTGCCTAAGAACAGCAGTCTTCACCAGTGTAAACTGTGCTTTTTGCTGATGTAGCTGCTTTTGAGTCATCCCTCATCCTGTAAGTAAGCCCTCACCCGAACTCCTGTAAATCAAAACTCATGTGTGAATATGTACGTGTGTGTACATGTACATGTATGCATGTGCAGAAGAGTAGAGAGAAGAAAAATACCTGTGGTGGAATCACGCCCCCACACATAACAAGGATATCTGGTCGTCCCAAGGCAGTAAGTTCTTTGATCAGCTCAGGAACAAGGGTTTTGTGACCAGCAGCAAGTGTGCTGACACCCACAGCATGGACATCTGCATCCACAGCCTGCTGAGCCACTTCCCGGGGCGTCTGAGCACACAAAAAGCAGACAGATCAGGTTATTACACTGTAGCGGGGAAGCAAGACCTACTGCAAAGCGCTGTGCTACTTCCTTCAACATCCTAGGATGCAGACTGACTGACCCTTGGTATTTTGTCATCTTAAGATTTGGAGTAATATTCAAGCTACTGATACAATGAACACCAATCCTGCGTTTGCGTCTGGGACTGGAATTTATCAATTAGGTGTAAGTGAGAACAAAAAAAATTTCCCCAAGGAATCTTCAAGGTAATCTCCATGGACTAGAAAATACCAATCAATCTCAAAGACTACAACGATAAAGCCTCTTAAAGGAATCTTCACTTTCCAAAGCCTGATAATAATTTCATTCTAGGGCAACATTTAGAATGTAAGTAAATAAAATAATTTAATAAAACAACTTCATTCTGAACTTACATTTATTTTCACAGAACTTTGACTTAACATGAATTTTGTTTTATTTATCATAAATTTAATGGATAACCACACATTAGAAAATACAGAATTTGTTGGATTTTTTTAAAAACAACTTTAAAAGCATCTTCTTGGCTATTATCATTTACTTTTCTAAATGTGGCACATACCTGAAAAAGAGGGCCTATGTCCACATCAAAACCAAGGTCAGCAAATCCTGTGGCAATGACCTTGGCTCCTCTGTCATGGCCGTCTTGTCCCATTTTTGCCACAAGAAGACGAGGCCTGCGACCTTCACGCTCCATGAATTTATTAACTCTGGGAACATTTTAAAAGGCAACAATAACAGTTAAATTATTAACTGTCCAAATATAAGATATAAAAACTGCAATTTATCCACATGAATCTTTCAGGAACACCCACTTATGTGTATCTCATTAGTGACTTTGTTTAATAGGAAGAATCCCATTCAAGCCTTGAATATGCTTGTCTTCTGTTTAGAGCCACATTTGAAAGATGGCATAGCCTGTGAGCCTCAAGAACAGATAAATCCCTAAACACACCTGGCCTACCAAAAGGATGAACATCTGACTGATAAGACAGCAAGCAATGGTATCAAAGGAGAACTAGTGCCCCCACAAGAAAAGGTTTGGACCGGAGAGTTCACTGCCATGTTCTACTAAACCTTCAAAGAAATGCCAACACCAATAGTCCTCAAACTGTTCCATAAAATGGAATGGGAAAGAACACTACCACACTCATTCTGTGAAGCCAGTGCTAGCATTTAATGTAGCCCAATGTGATGACACATAATCAGAATGTGTGTGTATAAAATGACAAATTATACCAACCATAACAAAATACTACATCAATTAAAAAAAAAAGTTCTGTTTGATGGCTTCTACCTTGGCTGTCTAACATTTACATAGTGTATAAATGTTAATGCAGTGTTTTAGAAGAACGTGTATTACACAAAATGAAAACACCAATCACTCAGAAGCCAGTTTTACACTCGAGAAACAAATCACCCTGCAGCTTCACATCTGGCAGTTAGTTTCACCAGTCCTCTCTGTCAACGCAATGAAAACTGATTTGCCTTTTTGCAGAGGTAGGAGACAGGTGTTTATAGTTGTTTATTTTTCAGGTGGGAAAATTAAGTTTTAACTATTCAAGCAAGTGAACCATGTGAAGAATGTTATGAAAATATGAAAGTCTATGGCCACGTCTCTCCAAGCTCTCCACCTGGAGGATCTGAAGCATTATCAGGATTATACAACTGACTGTTTGAAAAAAGAACGCCTAATGGTGACTACAGTGCAAGGTTAAAACAATATTCGTTTTGCCAAATAAATCCTTGTTTTAATATTTAATTCTCATTAGTCCATATTTACTGTATTTCATAATTACATGTAACTCATTGTAGTCATAAATTATTAAATGATCAGGACATCTTCAGAGAACCACATCATGAGGCGGTTGTCAATGTCTAAACATTATACAATATATATAAGCTTAGTAGTAAAGCCTACTATACATCTAGGCTCTGTATGTGTGTGTGTGTGTGTGTGTGTGTGTGTGTGTGTGTGTGTGTGTATGTATGTACTATAGCTTTTTGTTCCTTCAGTGTTGAACATTAAAATAAAATTCAGGAGAAAATGGTGCAATTGAGATGTAGTAGGCAGAAAGCATGTGGGCTGCTTTACTGCCTGCATACTATTTTGCAGTACACAGTTTTTACCATTAGGAAGAAGACACTTTAAAATAAAAGTTAAAAGTACAGCAGATGAGTAACAGTTTGTTATCACTAATTTCTATGCAGTATACATGATGGTAAATGCTATACTCCTGTATAACTGGCAGCACACAGCTGTACAGCAGCATCACCATAGACACAGGACTGTCACCATGGCAACAGCATCACTAGGTGCAGTACCAGCGGGAGACAGGAATAAACACCATTATAATCCTATGGGATCTTCACTGTACATGCAATCTATTGTTTCTCAAAATATCAAAGTTTCACATACCGGAACAGGATTGTATATTTACATTAGTTATGAATAATGAATTGTATGACAGATTTTACAAATTATAGATCAATCATCTATTATATATCAGCTATACATATTTATTTATTTTAATAATTATTAGTTTCAGAAGAATAACCGGCTAGTAAAAAAGTCAGCTTGTGTATTTCATAAGTAACAGGAATACTGAGGGAACTGCATTAAAATGAAGAAGAGGCCCAAGCTCACTAACGCTCACCCATAACGCTCCCACAGTACCTCTGGATGGCAGATGTGATCTCTTTACTTTCTCCGAACTCCTGCCGGTATGCTCCGCTTACCATCCGATCATTAGCTTTATGCTCACCAAACACTTTCTTCAAAGCATCCGTGATCTCTCCAACTGTACATCTACAGTATTAAAAAGAGGTGACAGGATGAGCATTAATTTATAATAAATAGCTACATGTTTAGCTATTTATTATATTTACAATATATTTACAATAAATAGCTATATCTTTAGCTCAATAATCAATAAAAGTAGAATATTTTGTGAATAGATAAAAATAAACTGTAAAACCCAAGATTGTTTTTAAGATACTATGAAATCATCTTTCCTGAGAATATGTATATGAAAGTGATTTTTGGTGCAATTTTGCACTATAGTCTCTTTCTAATATCTGTCAACCAACATAAAGGCTAAGTGCCCTAAAAGTTACAAGAAGGTAAGTGTCTGAAGTCAGCTCAACAATAGTCCATTTATCAATACAAGCCAGCAGAGCAGAAGAACAGTTTCTCATGAGCAATAAATCTTTCAGTGTGCTTCACCCAGGGATAATGGTGGAGTCAAGACCAGGGAGATTGGAGAAGAAAGCGGTGTGAAATAGGCCGAGACACCAAGAAAAAATAAGCAATGGAACACCACTTTCACAGGCACTCCAGGCTACCCCTTCCCTTCCCCTCCCCTTCCCTTCCCCTCCCCTCCC
>NW_021604617.1:13697674-13719192 GCF_004785775.1 Grammomys surdaster
CTCCTCCCCTTCCCTTCCCTTCCCTTCCCTGTGGCTTCCTCCTAAAACTTCAGACTTATTTAGCAACAGCGGAGAAAGGTTTAAGATTGGGGCTGTTTATTCTTCTGGTTGCATCATGATTAATGCCTTAAAAGCAATGACATGACAAGAAGTCTTTTCTCCACTCCTTCAAAGACTATGGCAAGGTTGTACACACAACCTTGATGGTATACCTGAGGGTACATCCGATCTCAACCTAAAAATCTGAGCTACAGTCGAATTACACGATTTCTAATCTCTGTCAGAGAAAATGGCCTGCAACTTGACAAAAACTAGTATCAAGTTCCTAGTAGTTTCCATTATGTTCTTTTAAACTCAAAACAGTTCACAGAAGCAATGGTTCACTTGGGTACACTATGGAAAGTGAAAGTGATCAAACTTTCATTTTCTTGAAACCTCCCAAGTCCCACATGCTCACCTTGCACGGGCTGCGTCCACGGCAAGAGCCAGAATATTGCCATCTCCAGTGGCAGCACACTGGGTAAGTGCATTGAGAGACCGCTCAGCCAAAGCTTGATCCCTGCTGGATTTGATCTTACAAAGTAAAGAAGAAAGGGAACAGTTATCTGGAAGAGCAAAGAAATGGGTACCAAAAGATTAAACCCTGACATATATTCTATTGACCATCATGTTCTGTCATCCTGACCTCAAAAAAGGGGAAGCAATGGAAGACGAAAATACTCAACTAAGTAAGTATGTTCACTTATCTAACACAATTATAGTATATACATATAATTCTGATTTAATACAAAGCCAACAAATCAGAAGCAAGCTTAGTGGTAACTTTCCTAAGTGTTATCCAGGTTTTTCTGAAGCAAAACCCCAATGAAAATAGGTAGCCCTTTTGCAGTGGGATGCCACGGAACCTCACAACTAACAGTGGAAGACCAGACCAGAACTTATGGACTTTAACTATACCAGAAGTGTCCTTTAGATGACTGACAACATGCTGGTTGTCAGACATATTGCTATTCCTTTATTTAAAAATAAGTCCAAGAGACTGAGTCACAGACAGAAAGAGAGGGAGAACGAAAATGTACAAAAAGTGCTAGGATTCCTTCCAGGCTCTACCCAAGAGTTACCAGGCAACAAACAGGTAGGCCTGGCTTACTATAAAGTGGGCTATTTGGCCCCTCCTTGCTCTTTTACTCTCTCTGCCTTTTTCTCTCTCTCCCCTTTCTCTCTCTCTCCTCCGCCCCCCCCCCTCACATGTTCCTGGCCAGCCTATTCTCTTTCTTCTTCTCCCTCACCCTATACCTCTCTCTGTCTCTACTCAACTCCCCTTCCTGTTTCCCTAAATAAACTCTATTCTATACCATACCCATCCTATGGCTGGTCCCTCAGGGGGAAGGAATGCCCTGGCATGGGCCCGCCGAGGCACCCTCCCGCCTTCACCATACCTATCAGACATATCCTGGCTCTGCTCTCACATAATTATGTTGCATAACTTCAGAATGAAATTAAATAAGACAGAAGCATGGTGCTCACCAAGATGAACATACAGCACGCACTCCAGCGAGTGCAGACAGCTCTCTAGACACTGACAGACAGCTCTCTAGACACTGAGGCTTACAAAGGGGATTGTAAACACAGGTAATCTGAAAACTCCAGAAGCAAGTGAACCATGGCGTAGTGGAACAGGACAATGAGAGCCCGACTCAAACCCTGACCCTAAGCCACACTGTGTCCTTATGTTGTGACTTCACCACTAAAGTCTTAAGAGACCTAAGTGAGTCATAACTCGCCAGTTATTTATTCCAAGCAAGTTTCCCAGTATCTCTCCTTAAAAAATAAAAGAGAGTGAGAAATAACCTTGACCTCGCGTGGATGTTACAGACGTTATACAGAACAATGTAGGAACTCAGAACCCAGGACATACTTAGGAAATAATCGCCAACAATACCTTCTTGAGTTTTTCAATCTGCTTCTTACGCACTGAAGTATTGTCAATGGCCAGGACCTCCACAGAGTCTTCTTTTTCCAACTGATACTTATTGACTCCAACAATTACTTCAGAACCTGTTGATTTCCCAAAGGAAAATAACAAGTGGATTTGCTCATAAGTTGTCCCCTATTGAGAATGCTCTGATCATTACATATTTTTAAGGAATCGTCTTAACTCATAATGAATTTCAGCGTAATTCAGAAACTGCATCCTGTAAGGCTGGGTATCATATATATTGCTATTTTATTTTTTAAATTTAAAATTAAGTCTAAGAGACTGAGTCACAGACAGAAAGAGACAGAAAAAGAGTAGAAAGTGCTAGCATTCTTTCTAGGCTCTACCCAAGAGTTACCTGGCAACAGACAGGTAGGCCTGGCTTACTATAAAAGGGGCTGTTTAGCACCTCCTCACTCTCTTACTCTCTTTGCCTTTCTCTCTCTTTCTGTCTCTCTCTCTCTCTCCCCCTCTCTCCCCTCTCTTCCTCTCTCGCTCTCTCTTCCCTTTCTCCCCATCTCCTTTTTCCCCTCCTCCCCTCCCCATATGTTCACTGTTCCATGAAGGGTTTTCCACAAGGAAGGGCTTTGCTACTCTCCTGAGCTACACACTATCTCAGTTCCTCACACAAGAAACCAAGTCAGTTTCCATCAGAGATTTAGAAAGCAAAGCAAGTAGCAATAGACAATAGCGGTTTGGAATTTTAAAAATTTTTTCTTATAAGCAGTTGTTGTTAATGAAAGGGCAAGTGCTCTTAAACCCTATCCGTAATAAAGCAGTATTACGAGCACACTTTCCTACAAAGGTAACTCACCACCTGCATCCTTGCTTCCTTCACAGCACTTAGAATCATCAGTAATGACTTTGTATCTTTACTTGTACATTTCCTCTTTGACTCCAGTGGAATCTCTTGGGAGTACCCAAGAGTTCATGTCTGTCCTAGTCATGGCTGCAGGCCCAGCCACAGTGGACACCTCAAACAGAGCATAGCCAAAAGTATCCCCAGAGTGGATGAGTGAATTCCTTCATAGGGAGCACAATGACTGTCAAGCACTTCATCCTTAATATAGTCATTGGCAATATCCACTCATATATCCATGTGTGTGTTATAGGTACACATATATGCTTGCAAGAACGCAAAGACGGAAGATAGAGACATACGGATATATAGGCAGATATGCAGATATGAGGAATACTGTACTGAAACCCTCTTTTTCCATTGTTTCATTTAAAAATGTTTTTGTACCAGTTGTGCAGAGTAACCATAGATGAAAACTAGTTGCTCTCCTTATGATTGAACTTCATGTATCAGCTTTTCTATTCTCTCTTACCGGAATCTATTCTAGCTTGTCTTCGGGCAGCACATTCTTCAATGCGAAGCTTAGGGATTCCTTCTGCTACAGCTTTGGCCATTCCACCCATTTCTTCAACTTCATGTATCAGCTAAGGAAAAGGAGAAGCCAACAAGGGGAAAAGGACAAAAAGAAAACTAAGACACGAAAGCATTCAGCCCTGGATGTTATAGATCCCTAACGACATTCAAATTACAAGCCAAATGCAAATACTTTAGAAGACAATACAAAAGAAATATGTAGAATTTATGTACTTAAAGCTACCTAAAAAGACAAAAAAAAAAAAAACCCTTTAAAAATATATTCTGGAAAACCTGAAATTTCTCAGTCAAATCTTATAGGAAAATGCTAATAAGCTAATAATAGCTCCAAATCTCTAGCCTTTATTTTTGGTTACATGAGTAAGAAGGAATATCATATATGAGTGTATACAAGATGGGAGAGAATTATCAAAAACCCAGTACAGTATAGGAAAAATGTGCAAACAAGATGTGTGCCAAGACACAAGTCAGAAGAGATCTTGACGCTTTCAAAAAGAATGATCTGGAATGAAACAGCATCAAATTTCTGATTACAAATATTAAAGATAAGAGTAAGAACTGAGCATGAAAAGCAGACTAATACTAAGAAATTTGCTTGTCAAATTATTAATAGAAATAATTCAAAACTAAGTCTGCTGCAGCTCATGTGCATAGGTTTGTGAACTTGGCTGGGGTGAGGGCGGGGGAACGACAGACAATTAAGGGAGACAGACATATACAAAACACACAAAGCAAAGCTGGGATTGGGTGGGCCCTAAGCTTCCTGATGCAGACAGATGTGCCAGCTAGGAGCAATGGCCAGCCGTGAGCTCAGTGCTTTTATTTTTAGCACAGGAGGAGGGATTAGCTACTCTCCACATTAGGTCTACATAAGGTAGCAGCCTCAGGCTGCAGTCATCTAGGGAAAAAAAGCTGTTGTTGCTGATCTTGCTCATACTGTGTACATCTCCGGTGGACTAGTGGAAAGCTGTGTCAGTTCCCTGGTCTAAGTCATTGAGGTCCTTGACACGGCCGAGCTCAGGATTTTATCAACACTAACCAAGGACAGGAACATAATGGAGAAACTGTCAAACAGGTAAAGTTACAAATGATTTCGTCTCCTAGTAAGCTTCTGGGAGAAGTGCTTTGCGATTAACATAGAGACATACAACAGGTCAGCGCTTAGAGACTAACAGACTGGAGTACTCCACACACAGTAGGACGTTTATATCCCATCCCTTCCCCCAAGCCTAAAGTGAGCACTGTGGAAGCGGTGCTGAAAAGACTCTAAGAGACAGAGAGGGTAGGTGTCTGGGGAAAAATAGTTGAGCCAACCACAACAGCCGAATTGTACACATAAACTCACAGTAGCGGCTGGGACTGCACGCAAAGACCTGCATGAAATTAAGCCACTCAAGATCTCATTCTGGAGAGGGAAGCAGGCTATGAAGTTCCATCTCTATTTTAGGAGTTCTTGGCAATTGGTGTCTACAAGGAGCGGGCGAAACCATTTTCTGTAGGGAAGATGGTTCTGACAAGAGATGGTCTCACATCCATACAGAGGCAGCACAAAATGGACTGAGAGTGTATGTGTGTGTGTGTCTGTGTGTGTGTGTGTGTATGTGTGTGTGTATGTGTGTGTGTGTGTATGTGTGTGTGTGTATGTGTGTGTGTGTGTATGTGTGTGTGTGTGTGTGTATGTGAGTGTGTGTGTGTGTGTGTGTGTGTGTGTGTTTTCAGATAGAGCACATAAAGTTAGCAGGAAAAGTGAATGTAGGAAGAATTCAAGCAAAAAAAAAAAATATAGGGGATGAAATTTACCCAAATACATGATAGGCATGTATGAAAATTAAATAACTTTTTACAAAAGAAGTACTTGGAAATAGCAGGCATGAGAGTCACACGTCATATTCTACAAATCTCAACAAACCTAGAGAGAAGTTCAAATCAAATAAGAACATGAGAATGGTACAGGAGGGATGAAGCTGATAGAATGATATTGGTAAGAAGGGGAAAGAAAAGGCAAGGTATTAATTGGCTGAAATGCCAAATATTATTTAACCAGCAAATCACAGGTGTCTAAGTTTCGTGTCTAATTCGTAAAGACAACAAAATTACAAGAAATGATATATGTGTCATTTAAAATACACAGATGATAAAAAAAAAAACTGTGTCACATATTCCAATAAACAAAAAAATGAGAAATGGACGACAAGAGACTGCTGCCCATGTGTGTGTGTGTGTGTCTGTGTGTGCCTGTGTGTGTGCATGTATGTGTCAGCGTGCATCTGTATCTGTACCTGTACATCTATTTCTGTGTGTGTTTGTGTAGTTCTGTATTTGTCAGTGTGTGTCTGTGTATGTGGACATGTGTCTGTCTATGTGTGTTGTCTACATGTGTCTGTCCGTCTGTCTGTGTCTGTGCATCTATTTAAGCATATGTACTTTATAATAGCTATCTTTCAATCCTGCAGAGAAACAGAAATGTATTTTTAAATTATGTTTCAGTAGTGAAAACTATAAAGTCCAAGATAAATTTCCCTTCTCTCACATGCATTTTATAATTTTAGTATAAATCTAAAAATGGTTATTTATATGTTAAAAAATTATAAAAGGCAAAGTTAAAGGTCTGACCTTCAGAGCAGCGTCAAACACATCGTTTGTGAGAGACTCCATCATGTATGACCCTCCCCAGGGGTCAGCCACTTTTGGGATCCCAGACTCCTCTTGAATGATGATTTGTGTGTTCCGGGCAATCCGGGCACTTTTCACAGTGGGCAAGCCTAGCGCTTCATCAAAAGAATTCGTATGCAAAGACTGGGTTCCTCCAAACACAGCTGCCATGGCTTCGATTGCGGTGCGCACGATGTTATTGTAAGGATCCTAAAACATTTGACCAGACATCCAAATCAAAGCAAGAAAAAGGTTCACAGGCAACAGAGAGATAAGACACATTATAGTTAAGCAACGACTATATAACTTACCCCAATTTCAAAAGCACATTGGGGATGGATTTAACACCAGACATCAAACATCAGAGTATCTGAGTAGCAAATAAACTCTGACAATTTAGTCAGCAAGCTAGGAAAGAATTAAGAGCCAAGGTGTCTAGTCCAGGTTTGGACATAAAAACATTGTCTCATATATTCCAAAGAAATATCAAACACATTTACGCTGTTTAAATACTGTTCCATAATCATATCATGAAGTATAGGATTTTTTAGATTACAAGAAATTTTTCCTAATTAACTATCTCCTAATTATTTTGAATACTTCAGAGTATCTCCTCAAAGGATGTGTACAAAGTGTGTACTTAAGAAATGACTAATTAAACTGATTAAGTGTAAACTCTTAGGTAGGAAATTGGATTCCATTTCATTATATTCCTGTGATGTTGGCCAGTCACTTAACTTCTATAGACTTCAGCTTTAACTGTAAGAATCAGTATATTAAAATATTATAGAAGTTCCTTCCAGCCTGAGAATCTCTACTTCTCTAGTCATAAAGAACATGTTCACTGTTACTCAATGTTAAAAGTAGAAAAGACATGGAACTTAAAATCACAGTAAGTGAACGTATGAAATGGACTGATACAGAAATAAAACTATCACCACACAATTCTAATGGAATCAACAAAGTACACTACCAAAATAGTAATAGTCTTTGAATACCTGTTTGTATTCTTGCTTAAAACACAACGGTGTGTATGTGTATAGGTATGTTAGATAAAATAAAAATTTAAAGAGGTTTTTATTTCTTCTTCATCAGCAAATAATTTTCTACTATATTAGCAGAGTACACAATCCCAAGAACTGAAAAATGAGATTTAATGTAATTAAAAACCTTCTGTCTAACAAAGGAAACAATCACCAGAGTAAAGACACTTGCTTCAGAATAGATATATCAAAAAAAAAAATCTACCGATAGGAGATTAATACCTAAGATACAAAAAGAACTGGAAAAGTTAGTCTCCCAAGCCTAAAAGCCATTGAGTCAACAAATGGGCTAATGAACTGGACAGTTCTCAAAACAAGAAATGTAAAGGTGAGCATGAAATGTTCACAGCTTCAATATGCATCAAGAAAATGCATACTAAAACTGCTTTCAGGTTTTATTTAATTAGAAACCTGAACCAGCCAAAAACAAAAAACAAAATAAAGCCAAACATTAGGCAGAGTTCGAAAAGGCTGAGGAAGAAGGGGAGAAAGGATTGTAGAAACCAGTGGATCAGAGACACCACAAGAACACAGCCCATAAAATCAACTAGCCAGGGCTCATAGGGGCTCACAGAGACTGTACTGACAGTCAGGGAGTCTGACCTAGGTCCTCTGCATATATGTTATGGTGTGTGGCTTAGTGTTCTTGTGGGACTCCTAACAGTGGGCACAGGGACTGTCTCTGACTCTTTTACTTGTTTGGGGACCCTTGTACAACTCCTACTGGGTTGCCTTGCCCAGCCTTAATATGAGGGGAGGTGCCTAGTCTCACCATGTTTGGTTGATGTCCCTGGGATGCCTGCCCTTTTCTTAAGGTAAACTGAAGAGGGGTGGATCTGGGGAAGAGGGGAGGTGAGAGGGAGAGACTGGAAGGAGAGGAAGAGGGGAAACTGCAGTCAGGATCTATTACATGAGAGAAGAATAAATTTTAAAAAAGGTTCCACTGCTTCCCAGTCAGAATGGCTATCATCATGAACACAAATGATACAAGGTATAGAAGTATATGTTTTTAATCCCAGCATTCAGGAGGCAGAGTAAGGCAGGCAGAAGTCAGTCTACTGTACCTAATGAGTTCTAGGCCAGCCAGGGCTATACAGTAAGGCCTTGCATCAGAGGAAGGGAGAGAGGAATTAATAGATAGAAAAAAAAAAAAAGAAAGGTAGAAAGCCAAGAAAAGAAAACAAATACCAACAGATGTTGGCAAAGATGTGAAGAGGAGGCTTAGTCACTGCTAGTCGAAGTGCAAACTGTTGTGTGGTCTTTATGGAAATCAGTCCCACATTCCTAAGAGCATCGAAGCACACTACTGAATGTTCCAGCTATGGTGCTCTGAGTGCACTCCCAAGGACTCCAAATCAACAGAGCACAGGGACACTCGCGCACCTGTTACTCATTCTCTAGTCACAGGAGTTAGGAAATGAGATCACCCTGGATCTCTGTCAACAGATGAAAACAGAAAGTGAGACACGAGCAAAATGGGCTCTTATGCAGCTATAAAGAAAATGAAATCATAACTGGCAGGGAAATGCATGTAACTGGAAATCATGTTCACCAAAATAACCCAGAGTGAGGATACCTTTGTTTTCCTCTAATCCAGAGAACCTAGATTTAAAACTCTGTGTGTGTGTGTGTGTGTGTGTGTGTGTGTGCGCTTGTAGGTCACAAAACTAAAAGAGAGCCACGCATGAAAAGAGAGAGAAAGATACTTTATAGTTGGTGAGTAACAGAGAGGATACATTTGATCAAAAAAGACTTGGACATGGACTATCTAGAAAAAGAAAGCATGGGAAAAGAGAGTGGTGAAGGGGAGTGGACTGAAGAAAACAAAGTAGAATTGCCAAACATGTCTGAAGAGGACTAGAAACAGACCCATTACTTTATCTGCTAACATAAAATAGTAAGATAAGCCAAGATAGGAAAGGTTTTAGTGTTAACCACTAGAGGGAGCTTACTCTATTCAGTATGCGTGAACTCAAAACCTAAGTATGCATTATGCTTGAAGATATTTATGACTCTCAGATATTAAGGCTGTTAAACACATTTCCTAGCTGTGTCTGTTTCCTAGAAGAAAATGTTCATTTCCGTTATCCAAGTTCTCTATTCTTCCACACATACCTGCTCAGTAAGTGACCACCCTGACGTCTGGCAGTGTGCTCTTAGGAGAAGAGATTTGGAGTTTTTAGGCTGGAACATTTTTTCTATTAGGTGAGCCCACAGTCTTCTCCCAGCTCGCATCTTGGCTATTTCCATGTAGAAGTTCATTCCAATTCCCCAAAAGAAAGACAACCTAAAAGGGCAAAGTCCAGAACCTGCTGAAACTTAAAAATCAAGAAAGTAAACTAATTGTATCATGTATTAGAAAAACTATGTCCAGATTTGAGTATCAAACAATGCTAATTTGAATTAAAAGCAATGTACATCTACCTAAGTAACTGTACACTATGAATATCTGCTTCTATTGAGAACTACTCACTTCACAAGTGATTTTGTTTAGGAAGGAATTTTCTTTTGTTGCTGAGTTAAACACAGATTTTTGGGCTGGGGATGTGGCTTTGTAATGCTTACCCAACACACTACAGACCCAGAACTCCATCCCTAGTAGCATTCAAACTCAATTATTTTCTCCATGCTGAGACTGAACTTGTGGCCTTACATTTGCTTAGACATATGCTTCCACCGTTCACCTATATGTCCAGTTCAAGATCCATTTCTTAAATAAGAAAAAAAAAAAAAACGTTGGAATACCAGCTTGCCTTGCCTTGTTTGTTTAGCACAGGGTTGCCTTTGTGTGTGTTTTAAGAACATAGCTGAGCATTGAGATTTTCACCTCTAATTTGCCATTAGCCTCACTATTATATCTTTCCTTTTATATTCTATTGTAGATTAAATTGACTTGCATATTTAGATTACACATTTGCCTTTAATGGTCAGAGGTTATAAAATCTCAAATAAAACAAGTGAGCTTTAAGACACTGAAGTTTAATGGAACTCAATATACTCTGTAAACACTAAGGTCTTAGGACCTGTGCTCATTTTCAACATCTACGAAGACTGAAGAATTTTTCTTTATTTCAACATAACATATTTATCTAAATTTTATCATTAGTTTTTATAAAATAATTACATGAAAATAGATAGTGTCTTATAACAAGTAAAATGTATCAGAAAAAACTTAAAAGAAATATTTTACTTTCTACTTTAAAATCTTTTTACTAGAAGGTTGTCCATTTTGTGTGTGCAGGTGTACATGTAGAAGACAAAGGACAATGTAAGGTGTGTTTCTTGGGCATCATCCACCTTTATTTGCTTGTTATTTGTGAGATGGGATCTGTCACTGATATAGAACTCTCAAATGACCTGAGATAGCTGGTCACTGAGCCTCAGGAACTTGCCTCTGCTTCCTCAGCACTGGGACTACAAGTCTACCTCTAGCTTCGACACTCTAGTTGTAGTGACTGAACTCAGATTCTCTGCAAGTAATTACCAACTAAGCCATTTTCCCAGTCCTGTTTTACATTTTTTGAAACTTCTTTAATGAGCAGCTTAAAAGAAGATAGGTAAAACCTTATAAACCTTCAATCTATTTCAATTACAACATGCCATATGGCTTTAGGGAAACTCCTAGATAAATTCTGGGAGAAATGGAAATTTAAAAGAAAAGCAAACTTTTAAAATATTCAGGAACAGTATAGACCTTGAAGATCTATAATATCCAGGTGTCACCGAGTTACGCTTTGGAAGCCACTGTAAAAAGGTACAATACCTTAGAATAAAGGAACCTTCACTAGCCACGTTTTTATACATTTGAACTGCCAGGTCATAGGTGAGACTAGCTTCAGGGAGAGGCTCACCAAGAGACTGCTGATTGGAATGAAACCTAGATTTAAATACTTCATAAACTTCAATGATATGTTTCTATATTTTCCATACAACTTTATTAACAATTCATTTTGAGACAGAACAGTATTGTGAATCCCCAAATATTTATGTAAGTATTACAGAAAAAAAAAAAGAATAGGTGATTTCCATGTTTTCAAATGGAAAAACAAATTAAAGTGACTTTATTTTATGTTTGTATTTTAATATGCCTTCTAAATACGTATAGTTGTATTCTGTAAATCACTAGAAAAAAATGGCATTACTCCAATTAATGAAGTATGGTCAAATTAAATGCTGATTCTTTTTTTGCTAATACTGTCTTATTTTCTCTTTCTCACTTGGAAAAATATAACACAATCTAAATCTATCATGGCATTTATCTCTACAAATTTATTTTATCAGTGTATTTTGCTGTACAGGCAAGAAAGTAGTCCTATGCGTGTTTTAAACAGAGAAAAGACACCTAAGTTTAATCTACTGACCTTGGTGCAAATTCATCAATTGTGAGCCCAGCCTGGAGTCCAGTTCTGCAGTACTCCAACCCATCCGCGATAGTATAGGCCAGTTCTAAAATGGCATCAGCTCCTGCTTCCTGCATATGGTACCCGCTAATCGAAATGGAATTAAATTTTGGCATGTGCTATTTAAAATAATAGAAACAACAAAGAATAAAATATGAAAAGGTTCTATTAGATTTATTTTATGAAAGCAAGTATCTTTAAATGATGTTCAATTTCAGATATACTTAGTAGTTTATAATCTTAACTGGGAAAAAAAAAACAACCTAGCATCTGTTATATTAGATTCACTCTCAAATTTCAACTATTGAGCTATGAAGTGTTTAAGATCTTACGCTTGTTTTTCTCTCAACAATTGCATCAGTTACCACTTAGGCTGGCTTAGACTTCACAAAAACCTTATAATTTTGCCTGATATGTTGAAGGCACATAAATTTCATATTACTTAGAATATTTTCTTATTTGAATGAAGTTAACAAATATGAACAAGTATACTATGAGCAGAACTGATCTGATATTAATGTTATATTTTGAAGGAAACAGGACAAAATGCTAACTTAAAAAAAAGAAAATCAAAGATTACCTAGCAGGGACTAAACACTTAAAAAATTAGTTGCCATTGTTTATATATGGTATAACATAAATATGGTGCATTGATATATGCCTTGCATATATGCAAATATACATGCATATAATATATAAATATAGTTCTGTATTTTATATTCTCAAGTATTCTACTTATAACCTAAAGCTCTGATAGTCTTTTAAAGTATAAGAATAGAATATTATTCAATCTTTAAAGGGAGGAAATTCTGGTATGGTATAAAGTGGACAAACACTGGGGATATTATATTAAATGAAATGGGCCTGCCAAAAAAAAAAAAAAAAAAAAAAACTACTGAATGATCTGAATGATCCTACTCATATAAGCAATATGCAATATTCAAATTTGCTAATGTTTATAGCAATACAATGGTGGAACACCAGAGCAGGAAAGGGGGGCAGGATGGTGTTTCAGTTCTACAAAATTAGGAGTAAAAGTAGATGTTGGTAATGGTTGCATAGAAGTGGAAATACATCTCATGCCATTGTACATTTGTGAGTGGTTAACACAGTAATATCATGATATGAATATTTTCTCATAAAACATAAAATTATCAGTATATAAAGTACTTAAAAAAATCATGTGATCAGCATCTGAAATTGGGATGTTGTCATTTACAGGAAGGACTATGTAAAGCAATTCTGAACTTCTGGATAACAACGGGGCCTTTTACAAGGTAAAATTCGTAAGGATATAAAAGCATCGGGTGATACTATCCACTCCAGTAAGCAGTCTTCACCTTCTTCCTCTCACAGCAAGTCCTAGGTTAGAGTTCCACGGTACAAGTCCTACACTCCAGTCTTTTCTTACTACTGTGTCCATAGAGATAGAAGGATTGGCTACGTTCCTCTGTAAGATCCCTCTGCCTCTCGCACATCTGGCCATCCTTCCCTTCTTCCTTCCTTAACCATAACTGATACACCTAACAACAAAAGAGAAACAAGATAAAAGGAACCTGGGGTTCCAATTACTATGGAGCTCCACAGACTCAAACCTCTCAGAGCCCGCCTTCTAACTACCTTACATCAAACAGAAGGGACTCCTATTTACCTGAAGCCCCTGCTATTTACATGCTTGTTACACATCACTATGCAGAATCTTTACAAACTCAAAATGTGATATAAATACACAGCTATATAAAATACACACACACACACACACAATTCTATCTAGTACAACTGGGCAGATATAAAACATGAACATACTTTGTGATGTACAAAGGCAAAGTATCAAATGAGGCATGCAGAAAATGCTTGTAGGATTTTTGATCTAACTACATACAGAGAGTTTAAAGGGTCAATAGGTTAAAAAGAAGCCTTGGTGCAGGAGAGACCGTGTCTTTAGCATTGAACAGTTTTAAGGGGCACGAAGAGTAAAGCATCACTAGCAAGGAGCGAAGTGTGAGCACCTCAGAAAACATGGACTGCTTGAAGGCAAAGGTAGAGGAGATGCTCCCCCTGCAGCGGCCCAGGGAGCCTTCTCCTCCCACTAATCTGTGCCTAATTGGGTGAATTAGGTATGTCATTGAGGTGGTAAACAAATAACTGGTCTGTTCCAACCCAGTTTGTGGAAGAAATGACTCTGACATTCTAATGCCCATGTGTCTTGATATCAGTATGTATCTTCACTCCATCTGAACTCTGAAGGGAACTAAGGAAGTTAGAGTTCCCTGACTGTAACAATTATCAGACAATTAAATATTAATGGAAAAAAAACAGTCGAACATAGTCTAGGTTATGACAAGAAGACAGCCTGACAATATTAACTTATTCAGCTGTGAAATTCAAGGTAACTTGGAGTAGACTGTGAAAATCCCTACAGATGACGACAGCAAGACCTGTAGAAGGCAAGCATACCTGTGCTGTGTACTGGAAAATGTCAGCAATAATTTTCATGGATGGCTCTGGGGGGAAAATATAAGTATTTCTGACCATGAACTCCTTTAGGATGTCATTCTGAATTGTGCCAGTGAGCTTCTCCTTCGGCACACCTTGCTCCTCCCCAGTTACTATAAACGTTGCCAGGACTGGGATGACGGCTCCATTCATGGTCATGGAAACGGACATTTTTTCTAAAGGAATGCCATCAAATAGGATTTTGGTGTCTTCTACAGTGTCAATAGCAACTCCCGCCATTCCAACGTCTCCACGAACTCGGGGGTTGTCTGAATCATAACCACGATGTGTTGCCAGGTCAAAGGCGACAGACAACCCCTGCTGACCAGCTAAGAACATAAAGAAAAACATTGGGTATGTTAGAGTCTCAGATAAAAGGAACTCTAAGCATATGTACCTCATCAAAGTATACTGTTATTACATGTCCATGCTCATATGAAACAAATTTGAAAAGCATTTGACTTTCTAGGAACCGGCACTTTCCAGGAAGCTAAGACACACAAACTGAGCTGCTAAATCTATGAGAAATAATAAAAGCAACAGAATAATAAAAACCACTTATCTCAGAACCACACAGGATTTGTTGCTTCACCTCATGCATCGGATACTTTCAGTAGTTGTTTTTATTAAGTTTTTTATTGAGATAGTTTCAATATTGACAAAAATATCTAGCTGATCACACATTCTCAATACAACTTAGCATGTATAAGCTTTTGTTACTTTATATTTACTCTTTACTGTGGTCATAACAGAATGCAGAGCCATTCAAATATTGTTGAAGTAGAAATTTTAGAATGATGAGATTATTCTCATCACCCTACAGAGGTTTTAATGGAAGTACCAATGAAATCCCAGGCCTTCCACACACTAGGCAAGTGCACTACCACTCAGGTAAATATGCAGCCCCTGTGCAATTTTTAAATAATTACAATAGTCTACATTAAACATGAATCCAATCTCTCTGTAAGCAACATAAACTTAGAAATTCTAAAGTTTAGCATGCAAACAGTAAGATTTCACCATACACCAGAAAGGAAATCATAGCTTTTACTTTCTAAGGACAGATTTCTCTGTGTACATGGTTATCACCTGACATCCTACGACTGTGTTTGACATCATTTAAGCTCCCCTCCCAATTTTTTTGGTTTTTCTGGACAGGGTTTCTTTGTATAGCCCTGGCTGTCCTGGAACTCACTCTGTAGACCAGGCTGGCCTCTCCTTCCAATTTCTATCACACAGAAACTAATTAAACGTTTTCCAAAGACAGACTGTATCTCTCTTTTCTTCATAGATCTTCATCCCCTTTCTTTTCGACAATGTATACGGAAGTGTGATTTCTCTCCAACTATTTTGCACGTCTTACTTTTGACTCATATATTTTGGACCACAGTTGAAAAGCATCCATTTGCTTCACAACAAATTTAAGCACAAAATCAATGTCCTATCTAAAGAAAAGAATTAGTGTCTCATGCTGTCATAAGCATCATGGCTCATATTAAAATCTTACCTTTAATATTGTCCTTATAGAATTTATTGCTTTCTTCCACGGTACTAAAGCCTGCATATTGACGGATGGTCCAGGGTCTATAAGTATACATGGTGGGATAAGGTCCTCGTGTGAATGGCTTCACTCCTGGAAGTTCTTCAGGTAAGTCCATAGTATCTGCCCTTGAATATAAGGGCTTTATAGAGATCCCTTCTGGGGTGTGCCATATTAGGTCCTCTGGGTTTTTGCCTTTCAGCTGCTTTTTGGCCAGTACAGCCCATTCTGGGTGAAGGGGTTGCCGCTGATGTAGGAGCCGTCTCCATCTGGAAGCTGACGGATTGTTTAACTGCTTCAGGTAATGGGGTGATAACCAAAAAAGCTGATTCTTAGCTCTCAACATGGTGAAACATGAATCCTCCCAAAAGGAAATGAGAACAGATCTAGAAAAATTAAGAAAACAATATACATACATTTCAAAATGTGAAAAAAATTGAGAGATTTCAGTAAGTTGGGAAAAAAAAGAAGGAATATTGGTCCCGTTTCATCTTTCTTTCCTTTTCTGGTCTTGCATCTGATATAACACTTACTCTTGTTCTTCTCGCTGTAGTCTTCTTACTTTACAGTCTCTTGGTTGGTCTTACTGACCAGTCTTTGCCCCCTGAAACCTGTTCTATACTCATAAAATGCAAATCTGACTATATCATACTCTCCTCAAAATTTCTGCACGGTTATATTATGTGGTGGATTGGAACATAACAGTTCAATTGATTTGCATTCGAAGCCCATTCACAGATTGCCGGCTTCTGGTAGACATTCTATTGGTATATGGAGAAGACTTGCAGGCACCGAAGGCATCTGTGACCTGGTCTCTGTGTATCTGTCAAACTTATTTCTGTCTTGGCCATTTACACGCTGTATGTACTGGAAATCCTAGAAAACTCACAGTTTGCTGCATTTGCCATTTACCCGCACAGAAAAGGAGCAAGCTGCCTCAATTACTTGATAAGTAAGTCTCACACAGTCTCAACATGTAGAGCCTATAGTTTTTCTAAAAAAAGAAAATCAGACACAGATTTCTTTAATAAAGTTGTCTCTCCAGTGCTTTACACTAATTGGGCAGCTGGAGTCTAAAATTCTATTTTACATATAACTTCTGATCTACCAATTTAGTGAAGCCTTGAAGACTGACAAATACTTATTACCGATCACCAAACAAGAAGCAGAAGCCACTGATGGGAATACAGTTTTAATTATTTTACAATGTACACTTCCGAAACAGAAAACGTCTCAAAAATGCTACTCCCTTAAAGTGGGCAACATCCATTCTGGGAGAGCTTCTGTAGTAAAAGTCTGAACAGGAATTCTCTGCTCTTTTATCTGCACTAGAAAAACAAACATTATAAACATCTACAGTTAGAGTAAGTGTGTTACAACATAGACAAACGGCAGAATGTAATGAAACTATTATATTCCATATCGGAACTTGCAGGAGTATTGACTTATGGCAGTCAGTACAGAAAAGAAAAAAGGTGACTGTGTGATCTGGACATAAATTACAAGATGTACTACGTTTGTGGAAACTAGTACTCTGTGCAATTATCATTGTGTGCGCTTTCTCTAAGTATCTTGTAATAAAATATTCGCATTAGGATTGATAAAAGCAAAATTACAGTTACGAAGTAGCAACAAAAATAAATTTTATGGTTGAGGTCACCACTGTATTGAAAGATCTTGGCATTGGAAAGGATGAGAACGATTAACCTAAAGAAATAATTAAACACAAAACAATGTTGGAAGAAATTCAGCAAGTGGTTTAAAATTACACGCATGTGTCTTGCTCTTATGGCAAAACATCGAAATTAGGTTACGGGTTTTTGGGGGGTCGGGAGGAGTGGTTGTTTTTAATCAAATTAGACCCGCCTTTCCTTTTTCATTTCTTCCGTCACTTAAATTTTTTTTGTCCCACTACCTCTAGAAAAAAACACCCTAGAAACCACCTGAGTCTCATGCACCTCTAACTAACTACACGTGACCTCTTTCCTGCGCCTGCGTGGAAAACCAGAAAAGAACAGCGACAAGGCTACCGCGCTGCAGAAAAGCACTTTGCAGCCGCGACCTCCGAATACCAACAGCCTAGGGGGAAATGAGAAGCCAATCGATCGAAGTGAACATCTACACTCAGAAACAAGCAGGCGGCTTCCTATCACAGAAACAGGGTGAAGAAGGAAGAAGGAAAAGATAGCAAGACAGAGAGGTGGAGCAGAAGGAGGAACCCAGTAAGGGGAGAGACTTGCAAGCCTGACGTGCTTCACAGCGCACGGGCTTACTCACAGTGTTGGGGGTCACCAGGGCGAGCCCCGATCTCAGAGCCGAACCCTGAAGCCCGCGGGTCACAGCTGCACGCAGCTGGAGCTCCGGAGCCAGTCAAATCAGGGGGCGTAGCCAACACCGCCCTCTGTTCAACCAATCCAATCCCGCCGTTGCGGGCGCGCGTCTGATGACGTATAAGAGATACGCCAGCAGGCCCGCCTCTTTCAATCAAATGTATCTTTCTTCATTGACACTTCCTGTTTCCAGGTCGTTGAGGTTGCCTCTCTTTTCCGGGTTTTTGGGCGGAGTAAGTGAGACGCGCGCTTTTTGAGTCGGTGAATAAACAGCGAAGAATCGAGGAAGCGCTTAAGCGACTGACGAATCCAGAGGGAATGATTTTGAGCCTCATGCAGTTCTGGTAAACTCCGTTGTTGTGTATTTTTTTTTAAAGGGGCAATGTCTCATGTCCGAATAGGTCTCTGCCATCAAGGGCAGCAGTTCGAGATAACTCCAGGGAGGAGTAAAAACAATGAGCCTCCGTCTCTATTCTCTCTGACCCTCTGGGTCCTCGTTCCTGAAGCTCTGTACCTCGTCCTGGAGCGACCGACAGAGTAGCCAAAGTTTGCTCTCGTTAGTGGTTCGCAGATAAACAGCTTAAGTTGAGATAAGTCGGTTTAAACTAGTTTCAGTAAACGACAAGCAAACAGAAGCAGGGCGCCTCGCCCCCTTTTTCCACTCCTCCCAAAAAGATTCAAGTCTAAACAGACTGGTTCGCAAAGCAAAGCATTGTCCTTTGAGCTGTCACGCTGTCCGACTTAAGCTAATTTCATTTAAGGACTTTTTAATGTCTCTTCTTATCTAATAATCCAAAGATATCACCACAGCTGCCCACAAATCAATTTGATTGCATTTAGTATATCTCATGCATAATAATTGTTTTCATATCCGAGTCTACCAGCCAACTGTTAAGCTATGATTTCCTGTGGATCTGGGAACAGGAAGAAATTTTTATCTTAATTTTTTTTAAATTAACACTGAAGTTGAGCCTTTATACAAGCCATTATCTCTTTTTTTTTTTTTGCACCTTTGCAGACTATGTATCATCGTGATTGTACTGTTTAGATCAAAATGTCTGGTAAAGCAAATGCTTCTAAGACAAAATCTCAACAGGTGAAAAGAAATTTAAAACAAAGAGCCGATAAGGAAGAGGATTTGCCAGCGAATGAGGTAATGAAATATCAAATCTTATCTTTCAGATCACTTTGATTAAAAATATCTATTCTCTTCAAAGGGCTAAAAGTCAGTTTTACTACAAATTGTAATTCATATCACATACTTTAGTGCATTGTTTATAATATCTCCTATACTTTTTTCTGCCTCCTGGAAGGTATAGTATTTATATACATGGAATATGTGTTGCAAAACCATCTTTTTATCTGTTGTTTGTTTGTATATCTCTAGGTTGAAAGCACAGCAAAAAGAAACAGAAGTCATACAGGACGTCTGTCCTCTAAAGGTATTTGTGCTGTATGTCTTGTTTAAAGTGTCTTCTACTGGTTTTCATGCCAAATGTTTCAGCATCTTGGTTACAAGTTCAGAAATAGTAAAAGGTGGTCATAAGCAGCCACATCCATAGTATTTAATTTTAGTAGCAAATATAGAGAGGTTTTTCTGTCACACTGAGAGGAACTAGGAGACAAATTATTATCCCCCACTCCGAATTACACATCTTTGACGTAAAGACAAACCTAAGACATCTGTGATTTCACTTCTGCCAGTACTGTACTGATAGTTTGATAGTTTATAATTACTAGCTTAAGCATTTCAAATGTAATTAGTTTGAAATACCATTTTCTTAAACATGGCTTCTTTGTAAGAAGATTCCTATCTTACCTATTGGTGCAGATAGTGTCCTGCGTTTCTATTTCCTAGGGTACCATGCTTTTACATTGTAACTTCTGCACTCCTGTAATTTGCATAGCATCCCTTTTTCCTTTACCTAGTATTTGTGAAGCCAATACTGTATATTATTGCTTATCCCTTGTAAGTAGAAGAGTTCATTATCGAATCCTTCTAGCAAACACTGTTGAGGTTTACCAGCTATACTGATTAGAACTAGAAAACAATTCTCTGTTCCCTTCTATGAGTTACTCATCTCTGATCTAAAGATATTCCAGTCAGTATCTATGTCTTGCTTGTTCTCTTTCCAATGTTTGGTAGAAGTAGTTTTCCAGTATTTTTATTGAAACTCTTAAGAAGTCAAGTCATTTTTCAGAAGCAAGTCTTAATAATAATAACTTGATTCTTTATTAGAGAGTATTTCTATTGCAGTGTGAGTTGATTGTATATCAGGAATTGTCACAACAGCAAATGCGTCTGCAGTAACAGACACGTTATAGCTGCAGTAAGATGTGAATTGAAAAGTAGTACGTTTTAGCTTCATAATGCCACTACTGTTCTTTATGTTAAAACTAATTTTAAGTGAAACTGCAAAACTTCTAGATTGATTAGACTCTCTTGTATTACCAGCAACCGGAAAAGCAAAATGTGTTCATCTAAAACGGGTAAAAATATCATCCAACAAGAGAACAACCTGGCAGCCTCTTCCAAAGAATACTGAAGAGTATTTGCAAAGTATGATGGAATCAGTAATTCTGTGAGTTCAAAGGTTTTTTTTTCCCCAGCTCTTGACTCTTAGGTATTTACTAATTTACATTTGTCTCAGTATTACTGCATGTCTGAGTTACTTTCTTCATGGAGGTGACAGCATGCCTAACATAAACATCCTAAACAACAGAGAGATTGTTTAGTCTTACAGGTTCAGGAGCTGTGAGCCCTTGGGAGGCAGAACATCATGGCATTGGGAGCAATACCTTTCAGGAAGCAAAGCAGAAGACTAGCACCAGGGGCCAAGTGTCACTTAAAAGCATACCCCAGTGCCCTGTGTGTTGTCCAGCCAGTCATTCTCTCCTAGAATTTCCATGAGCTGAAGACCATGTGTTCTGCACATATGCCAATGGAAGACATACCAAATTTATACCCTGACAGTATTTTAAGGCAATAAAGTATTCTTCAGTTTCAGAAAAAGATGCTCATTGATTCATGATTGGCATAGTCTAACAGTATTTTAAGGCAATAGCGTATTCTTCAACTTCAGAAAAGATGGTCGGTGATTCATGATTAGCACTTCCCTCACAAGAAAAAAAAAAGATTTTCTTAACGATAGAAACTTGGGATTCTGTCAGTGAAATAGAAATCAAGTTTGTGTGGGTTGCAGTCTCTAAAATTATAAATTGTTCTGTCAATATTAATTCTTCAGAAATCATGTTCATGATTAACACTTTCTGTGAAAACTTCCATGTTATATAAAATATAACCAGAACTCCACCATGACTGCACCAGAGAAGTTGGGTATATGAACTCTTATGATGCAATATGATTCAAAGAAATTGCAGTTGTTCTACTTAAAGTGTTTTCTGGGTAATAGAGGAAAAATGTGTTGAGGTTATCATGTGGTGTGTGTGTATGTGTGTGTAAGTGTGTATGAGTTAATGAAATCCACTATTTTGTTTTAATATATACCAGGAACAATAAAACCATAGATATACAATACTAAATACAATACTAAAACTTTTACTATAATGAATTTAAATTAAAAGTAAATTATGTTGTTTAAATATGTATCTAGTAAACCCACAGAATCAATGAAACTGGGCTCACAGTGGCTCACAGTGGCTCACAGTGGCTCACAGTGGCTCAC
>NW_021604617.1:13719202-13754487 GCF_004785775.1 Grammomys surdaster
GGCTCACAGTGGCTCACAGTGGCTCACAGTGGCTCACAGTGGCTCACAGTGGCTCACAGGCACTCACAGGCACTGAACTGCCAACCAGGGAGCCTGAATGGGACTGTCCTAGGCCCTCTGCACATATGCTGCAGTTATGTAGTTTGGTCTTATGTGACTCCTAACAGTGGGAACAGGGGCTGTCTCTGACTCTGTTGCCTGCTTTGAAGACTGTTTCCTCCTACTGAGCTGCCTTGTCCACCTTTGCTAGGTGAAGAGGTGCCTACTCTTACAGCAACTTGATATGCCATGGCTGGTTAATATCCATGGTAGGGCTTCCGTTTTCTGAAGAGAAACAGAGGGGTGGATGGGGGTAGGCAGGTGGTGAGAAGATTGGGAGGAGAGGATGGATGTTAAAAATTAATAATAATAATAATAATAAATCTAGTATAAAGAAGAAGGTAAGTGATTCTGCGTAGCTAGTGAGGAAGAACACTTGAAAAGTACAGACTGTATTATGTTTCAAAGTAATATTTATTCAATCTTTTTGTCCCCCAGTGGAATTTTAAACAAAAACATTAAAAGAAAAGAACAAATTCAGTATCATCTCAACCAGTTGAAGAAAAGGTAACCCACAATTGAAATGACTCTTAATTATTTTTTAAAGTGATTTTCGCCTATGTTCTAAAATAGATTTCTATAGAATATGCTTTTCATTAATTTTTAAAGGAAATGATGTCTAGAATTACATATTTATTAAATTTCAGAGAATGTATACAAAAGAATGCAGTACTCGTGTAACTTTTATTGTCATACTTAGTGTTCTGTGTTTTGTGTCAGTATTTAAAAAATACTTGATGACATTAACTCCTTTACTTTTTAACAACTTAAAGTGTTTACAACTCTTGTTTTATCTTATGTTTTCCACTGCTGTTGTTTACCCTATGGTTTTCCTTCACCTCTGTCTTGATTACATTTTCTTTTGCTTTGGTAAAACACCAGAACCAAGAGCAACTTGGGAAGGAAATGATTTATTTTACCTTACACCTTATAGTTGATCAGTGAGGGAAGCCAGAGCAGAAACCTGGAGAGGGAAACTAGTGCAGAAGCCATGGAGGCACACTGCTTATGGGTCTACTCCTCGTAGCATGCTCAGTCTGCTTTCTTACAGCGCCCGAGAACAGAAACCCAGCGGTGGTACTACCCACAATGACCTGGGCCCTCCTACATCAATTGTTCTGTTTCCATGAGTTTGTAGGCTTTCTTTTGTTTCTGTCGTTGCTGAAGTTTAGCTTTAATCCATGGTCTCTGACTGGGGCCTAGCTAAGGAAATGGTCCTATACTTGTGCTGATTTTGCAGCATTATTGATATGAACTATGTCAGGTTCCTAGCCCATGAGCAGTCAAAAAGTGCTGCCAGGCAGGCCAAGCCACTAGCTCTTCACTTCTAAAGAAACTGTCTGTAGGAGCCAGAGAGAAATAGTGACGGATAGTGACTGTCTTGTTGATAGAGTAACGGTCTTTAGAGTATGCTTTTATAAACTCTAATAAGTTTTTGAGAATCTTGGAAAGCTAACCCCAGCTTCAAACACTTAGAACATTTAGAACAGTAAATTGAGCCTTACAGATAATTAATTTAATGAAATAGGAGGATCACAGTCTTTATGTTAATTCAGAACTAAAACGTATGCTGCTTAGAGGTTGTAGAATGGCTGTTCATTGTAGTCCAGTAATGACTTTATGGCTAGCTCAACTTTGTCTTAACAGTCTAGTGAGACTGATTAACTGTAGGGTTTATGCCACCAATGAGTGCGTTTAGAAAGATTAAGCTTTTGACCATGGTCCCTAAAAGAAAAATCTAGATTCCATTCTTATGTAGCTGCTTTCAAATCTTTTTTTTATTTATTTATTTGTTTGTTTGTTTTTTATTTTTATGTATATGAGTGCTATATCTGCATATAGAGCTTATAAACACAAAGAGGGCATCTGATCACATTACAGATGGTTGTGAGCCACCTATGGTTACTGGGAATTTGACTCAGGACCTCTGGAAGACCAGCTAGTGCTCTTACCCATTGAGCTATCTCTCCGGCCCAGCTTTCAAATGTTAAGGGCAGGTATCCATTTTCTGAAATTCTTTAAACCAGAAGTATTTTCAGGTTTGGAAATATTTACTTATAAAACAACAGTGAGTTCTAGGGATACCAAATCTAAACCCAAAATTTATTTATTCATCTTATCAGTTGTCTTGAATAAGTTTTATGCAATATTTCTTTAAAACTTCATCTTTATTGTATGTGTGTGCACATACAATAAGCTATGGTGTGCATTGGAGGTAAAACACAATGTTGAGGAATCGGTTCTCTTCTTTGACCTTGTATTCCAGGGGTTGAGTGCAGGTCATCAGGCATGCATGCTAAGGGTCTAGGGTCTTTACCCACTGAGCCATCCTAAAACAGCCCTTATACAGTGTTTTTACACTTTTTTTGTTCATAAGTTGATGTCTTATGATAGTGAATTTTCCACTAGTTTGTGAAATTCCATTAGCTAAGGAAGTTTCCATCAGTTTGGCACCAAAAAATGGTTCAAAATTTGAAACCTTTTGGGTTTTAGGTTTGGGAGGGTGTTCACCTTACTGTAGAATTTATAGAAAAACTACAGTTATTGTGGCAAAAGCAACTACAGTGATTTTATTCTTCATTTTTTTAAAGATTTATTTATGTATCCAACATTCTGCCTGCATGTATGCCTACAGATCAGTAGAGGGCACCAGATCTCATTATAGATGCTTATGATCCACCATATGGTTACTGGGAGCTGAACTCAAGACCTCTGGAAGAGCAGCCAATGCTCTTAATCTCTGAGCCATCTCTCCAGCCTCTAGTCTTTATTTCTTTCTCATAAATTTGAAGAATCAAGTTTGAAAACATTTTCTGTCTGCTGGAAGTGGGGACTCACACAAATAAGACTTCAGTTAGATATAGAATAGAATCCATGTCACTATTCTACAGCAAAACATGAAAGCATTTAGATGAACCTTTATTGGCTACATCCTTTACAGTGAAAGGTGAGGTTAAGGGTCAGACTCAAAACGTCTAGAGTTCTTTCTTTATCAGACATTCCATACTAAACTGACAGACTCACATGCTAGAGTTGTATAAAAACTGTAGTTAAACAATAATAGGAAATTCTGATTTTAAAGTATATTATAAAATGTGTAAACTAAAAAAAATGTTCTGGTAAAGTAGCCTTTTCATTCCATGATTTGAGATCATTGTTAATGTATTAAAAAGTTAGGTGATGTGTTATCAAGAATGTTTTGGGAAGGAATGCCATTAGCCATTGTGGGGGAAAAAAATAAACTAATGTTGTAGCCCTTTCAAGTGTGGGAATAGGAAAAAATGAAACTTTTAAAAAATGGTATTCTTCACAAAAATAAACATGTTATATTCTATTTTTAAGATTACTACAACAGTGTGCAACACTGAAAGTTCCTCCAAGAAAGCTGAACTATTTAACAGATGTGTCAAATCTGCTGAAAATGGAAAAGGCCCAGGAAAGAGTGAATGAAGAGAACCTGGCTTCACTGCAGGTATGCCATTCAAAAGGCCTCTAGAATGAGAGAGCTGGGGAAAGGGATCAAGGAGAAATGCAAGCATCATAGCATTAGTGGTCTCAAATTTTGGATTAGGGTTTTTTTTGTTGATTTTTTTTATGTTTTGTAAGAAAAACAAAGGTGTCACTTGAACTTTAAGCCTCTAAATTTGAAGTGTTTATGATTTATCTGTGGTCAAGTAACAGCTCCATTTTTTGAAAAATTTATTCATATGTTCTGATCATGTCCTTCACCCCACAGTTTCTCCCAGATCTTCCTTTCCTTTCCTACTTCCCTACACGCACCCACCTTTATATTCTCTCTGTGTCTCTCTCTTTAAAACATAAAACAACAAGAAAAGAACAACTCCTTTTCCCCTGCCTTCACCAGAGGCCAAGGCTTGGGTGCATTAAACATTCAGCATAACTAGTATTCCACAGCCATGGCCAAGGAAGGCAAACCTGCTGAAGGTGTAATGGACAGCAACACTGCTCTACAAGAGATGTTGAAGACTGCCCTCATCCTCAATGACCTAACACATACGCAAAGCTGCGAAAGCACCAAGCCCATCTCTGTGTGCTCATATACAACTGTGATGAGGCCATGTATGTCAAGCTGGTGGAGACACTTTCTCCTAAGCACCAAATCAACCTGGTTAAGTTTGATGACAAGAAACTAGGGAAATGGGTAGGCCTCTGTAAAATTGATAGAGAGGAGAACCCACAGAAGGTGGATGGTTGCAGTTGTGTAGTGGTTAAGGACTAATAGCAAAGAATCCTCAGCCAAGGATATCATTGAGGAGACAGTGCAAGACACGAATAAGTAAAATTTTGGCTTATTTAAACAAAACCCACAAAAGTGGAAATAAAAAGCCAATAAGCAAAAGAACATAGTAAGACCAAAAAGTCTACAAAAAATAGGACTTAGTTTATTTTATATTAACCAAATACTCCTAGGCATAGGCAACCCTATTCTTTTACTCTATTTTAGTTGAATTTGCAATATTTGTAATTACTAAGGCGTATCACTGTAGAATTCTACATTAGTTCCATAGAGTTATGGAGGTTATAGTCATTGCTGTGATTGTTCTTATCTCTGTAGCACATGTGTATCGAGGACTTTGTGTCCAAACACACCATAGTTACATCCCTAGTCCCATAGTTACATCCCATAGTTACATCCCATAGTTATGTACCATAGTTACAGTCTGAAGAGTGTAAACTTTATCTGATTTGAGAAAAAATGTTACCTTTTCCAGGTGAGCCAAAAACTATCTGCTTAAAGTGAATGAATGTCAACCTGTCATACACCAGAGTCTAGTTCTCTAGGAAGCTCTCTCCCCTATAATTTTCTGTTTCTTTTTGAAAGAAGGTTTCCTAGATCCAAGGCTGTCCTCAAACTCCCAGTCTTCCTGCTCTTATCTTTACGTGTTGTGACTATCTTTACGTGTTGTGATTAGAAGTTGATGTCTCCATGCCCAGGCTTCCTGTATAATCTGTTCTTCTCAGCAGTTGAAGACAGACATTTATTGGGGATGAGGAATCAGGCATGCAGCAGAACACAGAGAAAAAGACCCTCCACAAAGCAAGAGAACTAAGGAAGCTGAGTCTTTTAAGTCTTGGAAGGCTCTTCCTTACCTAATTTAATGGTTAGTCAGTTTGAGGAAAAACAGGACAGCTGATTGGCTCTGAGCTGTTATATAACATGTCCTCCTCCAGCCTTGAACTGGTTAAGCCAATCCATGGGGAGTGACACAAGGCTTCTGTTTTAAGCTACCAGTGTCTTGACTCTGGTCAGGAGTGTGAGAAAGCCAGCCATCTTGACATTTGCTGCCTTTATTACCTAGCCATAATCTCTGTCTCCCTAGCCATAGAATGCCTCCCAGGGAGTCTGTCTAGCTCCTAGTCCCTCATTTCTCTTTTATAGAGACCACCCTAACTGTTGCTAGGGTCTGTGGGGGTGGGGTGTCTACCACTCTAGCTTCCTTGGGCCGTCAAAATGGGCTATGAGGCAGGAGGAACAGTCAGAGTGCCTTTAAAAAGGAGATCTATCTAAGTGGCCACAATCAAACATAAGCAATTGCGAAGATTCTGAACACGAGCTATCCAATTAGTGATGGATAGTATGGCTTTTTAGGCTGTGCTATTTGAGAAGGTAGGTTCTTCAGTAATCCTCAGAAGAAATGAGGACTACTTCTGAGATGAAAGTTCGCAAAGTTTTACCATCTAGGAGTCTTAATAGGGTTTGTTTTCTCTGTCAATTAAAAACTTAAAAGGCCGGGAGTAGCACACACCATTAATCCCAGCATGAAGGCAGGCAGATCTCTTGAGTTCAAAGCCAGACTGCTCTACAGAGAGACTTCAGGACTACACAGAGAAACTGTGTTCTGAAATCCATGAATGAATGAATGAGTTCAAGCAAACTTGATCTTGAGCTCAACAAGTAGCAGCAGCACAATCTTGAACACAACAGAGCAGCAGTTGGAGAAAGGCTTTTATTGGAAGCAGAGAAATTTACATGCAGCAGATAAAAAGGAAACACAGGAAGAAACGATCCTCTACAAAACAGGGGACGCAAAAGCCAAAATCCCCACTTATAACTTAGAGGGATCATAGCCAAGCCATAATCTTCCCTTTGGGCTTTTGCCTGTCAGGATAAGTTATTGGATGCTATTTTTCTCTTAATCTGTTAGGATAGTGATAATAAACTGGTATACATGGTTTACTTTATAATTGTCTTAATCTGTACTTTTTAAATCCAGTAGCCAGTTCATAGCCGCGTGGGGCTAAAGGAACAGGTTATCTTTACCATGGAATGCAGTTTACAGAATTCAGGGTCTGGGACATTCATAAAAACAAACAGCCTGCTTTTCTCTACCTAGCAATTTCAGTGATATAAAGAATTGGACAGAAAATACTTTAAGGAAAATTAAACCAGTCATGACCAACATGGAGCCTGACTCAAAGTGTAAAGTGGCTCCTATGTACAAAGAATTCAAAAAGTGAAAATGTTCAATATTATAGAATGTATTAGGATTTTAACTAATATGGTATCCTAATCTTACATATTTGTTAAGTCCTTTAGAGTTATGCATTGAAATATTTACAAGTGAAATGCTATGATGTCTAGGATATACTTTAAAATAGCTTTAATTACTAAGAAGCTGATTTATACTATCCTTGGCCTCCAGTCAGCATATTCCTGTTATTCCAATATGTGTTTCATTAATTTTGTATATTTTGTTTTTCTCTTTAAATTAACATATTTCCTTAGCAGTGTTTTATTAATTTTTATTAATATCAATTCCAATGCCTAGCATTCCGTTCTTTTGGCATATTAAAACAGCAGGCATTCAAATGTTCCTAACTAAAATTAAAAATATTTTCATTTGTTTCTGGCACTTGAAATTACCTGTTACTTAACAGATGCTGTTGCCTGGGGTTCTTGGGCTGTACAACTCTTTCAAAGGGTTTTGCAGAATCTCCAGTGCTTGTTAGCTTCTGTGTTAAGGTTTTGAACAAGCACTGATGAGCAGATCTCTCTTTCATCCTTCCTTATAACTCACTGTTATATCGACCATGCAGTTTTCTAGAGGGCCTCTTTTTGAAAGATAAGCAAAAATAAAGTTAACATTTTTTTCCAGAGTGTTTTATAATATGATGTATTATGTGTATACACACACACATACACAGAGAGTCTCCTAGGATTTCATTTATCATATATTTACTTTAAAATATTAACTTTTCTTTTTGCATTAGGAAGAAATAGACAAATTAGTAGAGACCACAGAGTCAGTGACTGAGAATATTCGAACACTAAAGAACAAAATTCAAATTCTGACAAATGAAGTGGAAGAAGAGGAACAGGAAGTGAAAGAGGTAATGGTTGAAAATCATATCGCTAGTATTTAAATATAATTTTTAATGCTAAAATGTTACCAAGATAACGTGAGTTTTGTAAGGTGAACAGAGCCGCCTTTTGAAATAATCCCTAGCTTTCTGTTTCTATTTAGGTATTTCACATAGAAAGCAATCAAGTACTGGCTCTTCCAGAACTTTCTCAGAAAAGTCTTAAAGCTCCCATACTTCAAGTAAGTCCCCATTTACCATACTCACTGTTGCCAGGCTATATTACACACACACACACACACACACACACACACACACACACACACACACTGATAAAACTATATTCTGTTTCTTTAAACAAACTAATCCTGTTATAAAACTTTTGATAAATTACTTTCCTTTACTTGGCATGTAGTTTGAACGTCTTTTCTGTCCATTCATGTACACTCATCCTTATCAGTATTTATATAACATTCCATCACACAGATACACCATTGTTGTACTGATAGAAATAAGAAATTTTATATTATACTCATTTATATACTTTTACATATTCATATAATCATAACTATAGGCATATCCTTCTCTAGAATTTGACTTTTAACAGAGTTATATGGCTCTTTATAGACTAGCATTGTGGTATCTTTTTAGTTAATACTCTTGTCATTTGTCTTCCCAAAAATTCATTGATATTGTCATGTAAATGCTCTTTTTATTATCTGGAATACTCCAACAGAGCTGGAAACGGGACAAGGAAAGACTTAATTTGAAAATAAATGGCCACTGGTTGATGACTAGTAACCTTGGGTGGTAGTTACTTAAGATTATGACATGTCTCCAAATATCAGATGTTTGACATTTTTCCTCATAAAATGCTAAAACTAATTGTACTGTCTTGCAGAAAGAAATATTGGCACTCATTCCAAACCAGAATGCTCTTCTGAAGGACTTGGATGTTCTTCATAATTCAACCCCAGTGAAGAATGTATCAGCGTTCATTCAAGAAGCCTATAGGAAACTTGATGGCTCCTAAAGAGCTGGGGTTTGGTTTGGTGTTTAAGCCTTGTTCCATACTAACTTATTGTTCATGAATTGTAAAACTTTGTCCTTTTTATCACAGTCTCTCACTGTTTGTAGCCTAGGCTGGCTCAGCACTTACTCTGTCTCCCACTTGGCCCTGAACTCAGAGCAACCCAGCCTCAGCATCTTGAGTGCTGGGATTACAGGTGTGAGCTTCCCATCTGGCCCAAAGGTGTACAACTTAACTGTAGATCTTTCTTCAGCACAATTAACCTCTGTTATCTACCTTAAAACTAGCCTTTGTAGACTTACCATTAATATCTAATGTCCTGGAAAACATAGCAGTTACTAAATCTAGGAAATCTGTGTATATGTAGATATTTGCTAAAACCATTACTGAGAATTATTTTTAAAAATAAAAAAAAAAAAGAAAATGCCATGATGTAATAGTTTATGATGTGTGAATGGAACTTTTTATTGAACGTCACTTTTTGACTATGAAGAGCTGGGTGTACAGCACCCAAAACAGCCAGAAAACTTTTCTGGGAAAACTCAGCGTTGGAGAAGTGACCACCGAAGGTAGAAGGCACTGAGATAAAAGGGGGAAGGCAGTAGTCTAGGGTTACAGACGATAATATGTGAGACTTGCAGGCGAGAGGATGGTTGTTGACTTAACAGGAGGATCTAGGCACCATGCAGTGCAAAGCAGGGTTGCTATACTAAGTGCCACAAAAGTGGCCCACAGCAAACCAAACTGTTCCTGCACTTTATGAGAAATTGGATGAGTTTCTCATGCTGTGTCAGTTATAAGATAGCCTGGTATTAGTGTCCATCTTATATCTCAACAACTATCTTCTAGAATAACATATGTGTCAGGGCAGCTGACAGGGAAGGTGGCAATTTTTGATCAAGACAGCATTAATTATATCAAGCTGCATTCTATTTGCTCATGGCTTAGGGATCCTGGGGCTGTTAGAGCTCAAGGAATCAGAAGCAGGATCATCTTAGAAAGGTCAGGAGGACTTTAGGAAAGTAATAGATTCCACAGGATGCCTTAAAACCCTGCACTCAGCAACTAGAAACATGGTTCTTTTAGACTAATAGAAACCTAAGTCATTGATTTTTATATTAGCTAGAACATTTACAGCAGCATACTGTTTCCCTCAGGATATCTACTCGATAGTTAATTTCAAGCCAATTAGAATATCAGTTTATTATTACTACTGAAGAGAGCCACCTCATTGCTGTGGCTGAACTGCTACCCTTTGGAAGTATAGCCTCTAACTTAGAGCTGTGCTACACTCTGGGACATAACAGGAGATCAAAAACATAGTGTTTCTTTAAATGCTTTATTTGGCTTCCTTTTTTGAATGATTTGAGGTAAATATGCAGCTAATATTCTTTGTCCCCAAGTAGATGATAAGTAAAAAAAAAGATACAAGTGAACAGCAGGTGTCAGTGTAGCAAAAGCCCTGTCCTAGCAAACAAAGACAATACTATAATAAAAGCAGATAACTATATGGAGCTCTGATGGAATTGTAAAAGAGCCAAGCCAAATATTGAGCACACAACAGTGGAGAACAGAGCAGCTCATTAAAGCCCTAATGTATAATGAACTGCAAAATAGGTGTGTGTTAAATACCAAGAGGAAATGAGTTCATTCTTAAAAGGAAAGGTTTAGAAATGTTTGAATAATATTCAATCTTATAATGATCACTTAGACATAGGAACTAAGTCTTTTCACCAGTTAGGTTGGTGAGTAGTTATATTTTGAACCAAGAATGAAACATGTTGAATTAACTCACAAAGAACTAAGTGTTCAGTAAACTATGAAACAACAGTTAACTTGGAATAACAGTGTAGGAAAACCTACTACACAGGTAAGTTGTAGCCTCCGTGTTGGCCATTTAAATTCTTTATATAAGCCTCTCTGTCACCTGCCAACTCTGTTTGCATATCTTCAACAATTGGACTCTGTTCAATGTGAAACACCTGTGGTAAAACCGCCAATTAAAAGATTTATTTTACTTGGTTGGATATCTTTTTTTTTTTTGCATTCTTTGTTTACCAAAAGTATGCCGCTTGCACCTGTCAAAATTAGCATTTGGATTGTTCACACTGGCTTATTTTCTAAACATGTCTAAATCCTCTCATGTTTCATTCACTACCAAGAAATATTAGGCTTTGGTTGGGTAAGAGAGAAATTCAAATTTCCCAGTTGAGTCATAGTGGAGATACAGGTGTGAGCCCTGTTTGTGTTCAGAGGACCTTTTCTTACAAAGCTGCCTTCTTACCCACATTTCTTTACTACTAAATCACCACACAGTCACTTCTTGGCTTAGGTGTTTTGCCTTATTCTTTGAGAGGGGCCTTCCTTTGTAGACCAGGCTGGCCTGGAACTTTTGTCATTTCTACTGGCTCTGACTAGAGAATGCTGAGATTCCAGACATATACTACCTTGCCCAGTTTGCTACCCTCTGAAATGGCTTCTGTGACAGGACTGTGAATTACTATCGCAACAGTACAAAGATAGTAAAAATAGTAATGATTCAGTTCAAATTGAACAAAAAGATAAAAGATGTCTTTCAAATTCAATGAAACTATTTTAAAATTTTTTTGAATGAAATTGTTCATTTATGCACCAAAAGGGAAAAAAAAGTATGTCTTAGCCAAATTTAACAAATTTCATTCCTAAGGAAGTTCTTAAAATTAATGCAAGTTTTCAAATGAGACGAATCTGACCAAGGGGTCTTTGTGGCAGTAACAATGTTAGGCAATGTTAGGGAACTCGTGTGTGTGTGTGTGTGTGTGTGTGTGTGTGTGTGTGTGTGTTTATATCCGAATACAAGCTCATTCCTGCCCTATAACAATATTTAATCTCATAATAAACCAGTGGGATTAAACCTCATGATACTTACTATTTATCCATTTAACAGAGAAACTGAGGAACCAAAAAGTTAAGTGTCTTAAGATCACAAATGGTCCATGATAAAATTTGAATCTGTACAACATAGTTGTAACCTTGAGTTCTTTGAAACTTCCTGCTCTACAGTTGTAAGGAACTAATATCAGTGGATCGATCCCCTTACAGCATCTTGGATCTGTATTTTTCTCTGGAAATAATGAGTGAAGTCAGTTATCGCTTGTATTTACTGAGGAAAACCACTTTACATTTATTTTACATTCACTCATACATGCACTCAAGTTAGGAGTTGAGTGCTTGCCTTACTCCAAAGACAAATACTGCAGAATAATCATCCTCAACCAATTCAGTTTTTCTGGGAAGTACACTTGGCCTTTATTATTTTTCCCTCAGGCCAGAAGCAAAGCAACCATTCTGAGTAGTTCTGATGTCATTCAACACAAAAAAACTTGAAAGGAGTAGAAGTTTGTTTTGTATGCCCTTGTACAGAATATGGTCCACACTGAAGACACTCCTATCACAAAGGCCATAAGTAACCTGGCTTCTAACTTTAAATAATTTTCCAGGATGCTCTACACACGTTTTTAATTCCACAGTAATACTGTAAGTTTATTTATTTAGGTCTATAGTTCTTAGTATTTATAAAAAAAACATTACTCATAAAACTCTTAGGACTGTTAAGAACAAGTCTCGGGACCTCCAAGAGATCTCAAAGAATTGCCATATCCGCTGTAGAGATATATAAAAGCCTTTTATTTCAAACCTAAGTTTGGACCGCAAGTTGCACAAAGCGAAGTTGCCGGCCCAGTGTCTACGAGGGTAGGGGAATATATACAAAACAGGTTATATAGCGGGGAGAGAAACAGCGGATAAGAAAAAGCTTTAATGTTTTTACAAACTGGTCACAGCTGCCTGGGGACTTAATTGGCATGATTTCTTTCTAAGAATGTATGGGTTTTGCTCTTCCTAAGGCCATAAGCCACCTGTGTTGGGGAGTGTTTGGCCATCCATCAGAGAGGTTGCCAGCTTCAGGTGGAATGAAGGCTGCTGCCTTGGTTTTTTTTGTTTATCTGTTCTCAAACTGATATCCTCCTTCCCAGGATGTGGGTGCTATTAGGGTAAGGATTTGTGGCCTTTGGCGCTGGCAGTGTCTTTTGGGAGGGGTCAGGTGGTGGGAGGGGGATTTCTATGCATGTGGGGCTGAGGGGGAGGTGGGAAGTGTTGCGGTTGCAACCAGTGCCAGCTTGCTCGGCTTCTGGGGAAGTGCAGGCACTGGCACTTGGCCATTTAGCTCAGCTCCTTCTTTCCCCCCTCTACTAGTAACTCTGGAGGCTAATCTTGGTCTCAATAACAATCTAAATCTTCATTCGCTGTCTGGTACTGAGACCACATAACCATCAGTTGAATGGTACCTAGGCTCTGTTTCATATACTGTAAAAGTTTGTTAATTATGCGTGGCCCGAAAGTGAGCAACAGTAATATTATAACCAGGGTCCCGTAATTGCTGAGAGAAGGGTGGTTAGCCAGGGAGAAGAATCGAACAGTGCATGATACCAGCTTTTGGAATTTTCCCGTTCTCTTTGATGCTTCTCTAAGTTCTCTCTAGCTAGTGATTCCCTAATGACACCGGAAAGGTTTACATAGAAACTGCATTCTTCATGTAGGGCAGCATATAATTCTCTCTGTTGTAGGAAAACTAAGTCTATCCCCCTTCTATTCTGTAGAACTACCTCTGCCAAGGAATCTACATTACGTTCTAGGTGTGAAATGAACTTCTCCAGGCGCTGAATGTTTTCGTCTATGTAAGCTTTTAAGCTCTTATAGTTTTTCTCTTGTAATGTCAGTACTGCTATTCCAGTACCGGCTTCCCACAAGTCCTGCTCCCAAAATCACTGCTAGGGTAAGAGAGACAGGTTCCCTTTTCTGTCTCATGAGGCTTTCCCCAACATGCCCCACTAAGCTCTCTAGTACCACTTCTTCTGAATAATAGATTATAAGGGGGACCAGCTGGACTGGAATGCAAAATTCCTTTGCGGTGGAGGAATTAAGGACTTCTCCATGCACACATGGAGTTAGCCCAGTCGAACAAGCCTACCATGCCTGTTGAGGGATGGGGGATAACCCATTTGGAATGAACAGCTGGTGTCTTTCAGTTGCAGAGATGCTGGTGTGATGGGAGAACTTTTCCCAGGCATGTGCCTTGCCCTGATATTGTCTGCAGAGTCGAAGCTGGTCCTTCCTGGGACCATCTGCCAGCAGTGTCTTTTTCAGACTCATCACACTGGGATATTAATCCAATGCCTTCATAAAAGGGGGGAGGGGGTCTGGCATTATAACATAGCCAACAAGAACTGGTTAGTTCTGGCTGAGAGACATTTAGAGTTTGGAAGGTTTTTTAGCATCACTGACCAGAGGTGATCTGTGTAGTTTAGGAAAAATTCTGGGACTGGAGATCCCTGCAGGGCTCCGATTGGGGAAGCAGTGCCTGCTGGTTTGTGGGACGATGTGGGCGCTGGCTTTTTCAGGGTAAGGCCCTTTTGTAAGGTTTTAGGGTTTGTCAAAATTTGATTTGGCCCTACAGCTATGGGATTTATGACTGGTGTAATTAGGAGTCTAACTGTAAAAAGGAGCCCGGGACTGACTCCCCCCACAACATGAAGTCTGAGCCCCCAGGATCTCCCAGCTTCCCATTCTTTTGCTTGTTTTCCTTTGTCTGTAAATATTAACAAAATTTTGGAGTCATCCTCTTGCCATGTGACTGTGATTAGATACTTGCTGGACACTTTCCATGTTTCTATCCCCGTAATTGATGTTTCACACCCCCAGGAGGGACACTAAAACTGTTCTGGGCCTCCCCGAAAGTAACAGTCTTTCTCTCTCCAGGACATATATAAAGTGTCCTCCACCTACATGGAGGATACAAATGTCTCAAAGTTTTCTGGGTATCAGACCGTGAATTATCGGCTAGCCGGCACACATGGACACACATCGAATATCAAGTCTGGGAACCAGTAGGTCCTGAGGGGTTTTTCTTGTGTGAGCCAGCTGAGCCCGATAACCAGTTTCAGGATTTTCAATTGTCCAAGTCAGGTCAAAGGGCCGGTGTGGGTTTCTAGCCTCTGAATGGAGATGCGGGCTGGAATCAGCAATGCATGCAGTTAGCAGAAGCAGCAAGCCTAAGACCGGGTTAATTTTAACTTGAAGGAATTTGTGCTCCTTTGAACTCTCCATTGAGGTGGTGGTGACCCTGGAGTTTCGGTGCTTTCCTCTGGGGAGAGGGGACTTGCTGGTTTCACGTGGGTGCAGTGTATCCAAGCAGCAATCCTGTCCATATTGACAGCAGTCGACGTGGTCAGCAAGACGACGTAAGGTCCCTTCCACCTGGGTTCCAGGATGTCACTGTGAAACCTCTTTATGTAGACCCAGTTTCCAGGTTGAACTGGTGTGGTTCTGGGATGGGGACTGTTTCCTAGAGGGCATGCAGTTTAGGCCAAACCTGCTCATGAACACATTGTGTTGCTCTGACCTTAGTTATTAACTCATCATCTTCTAATTCTGCAATAGCTGCCGACTGGAGGCTAGGTATGATGGGAGAGGGAGTACCATACATGATTTCAAAAGGCGTTAACCCTCTTCAGTAAGGAGAGTTTCTTACACGGTACAAGGCAAGGGGAAGGAGAGTGACCTAGTTTCCTCCAGTTTCCAGGGCTAATTAGGTCAAGGTCTCCTTTAAAGTTCGGTTCATTCTCTCTACCTGTCCTGAACTTTGGGGTCTATATGCACAATGTAATTTCCAATCTGCCTTAATAAATCTTGTTACATCTTGGCTTACCTTGGACACAAATGCTGGCACATTGTCTGACCCTGTCATGAGGGAATTCATACCTGGGCAGCATCTCCTCCAGCAGCTTCTTAGCCCCTACCTTTGCAGTTTCAGTTTTCGTTGGAAATGCTTCCATCCAGCCAGAGAAGATGTCCACGAACACTAGCAGATACTTGTAGCCGTATTTCCCTGGCTTGATCTCTGTAAAATCAACTTCCCAGTAGACCCCCGGTCTCTTACCTTGCAGCCGAGAGCCTGGATGTTTGTTTACCCGTGTTGCGGGCGTTGGTTAATTGGTGAGCTTTGTAGCTTGATGCTATGCCCTGGAAGACATCCTGCATGTCTCTGAAAGTCACCTTTGATTGTCTCACTACATCTGTCATTCGTTTCACTCTCATATGAGTGACTCTGAATTTTCCTGAGGATAGACCTTGCCACTGAAGTGGATAATATTAGTTTACTTTCAGCTGTTTGCCACCAACCATGTGAACACTGGCTCATGGGCTGATTTTTGGCCCATGTGATCTCTTCTTCTGTATAGGCTGGGTGTTCTGGCAGGTTGGGATTGGGCGGTTCTGGTAGGGTCGCAGCCAACACCGAAGTAGTGGTTTCCTCTAATGCCACTTCTTTGGCAGCTTTATCAGCTAGGTTGTTGCCTCTAGCTACCACAGTTGTTCCCTCCTGATGGCCTGAACAGTGTATAATCGCCACTCTCTTTGGTAGCTAGAGGGCTTGAAGCAATTGTAAGATCTCATCTTTATTTTTGATAGTCTTTCCTTCCGCAGTCAGGAGTCCTCTCTCTTGGTATATGGCTCTGTGCACGTGAGCAGTGGCAAATGCATACAGGCTGTGCATGTAGATGTTGACAGCCAGCCCTTTTCCCATGGTAAGGGCCCAGAACAGTGCTATCAGTTCAGCCCTTTGAGCTGAGATGCCTGGGGGAAGAGACTGAGCCCAAATTATCTGTTTCTGTGGATACCGCTGCTCCCGCTCTCCTCCGACCATCTGGAATGAAACTGCTTCCTTCCGTGAACCAAGTCCGCTCTGCTCCCAGAAGAGGGAAGTCCTTTAAATCAGGGCGAGTGCTGTGAACTTGGGCCAGAATTTCACTACACCTGTGAAGTGAGTGATCCAGATCAGGGTCAAGTAGGAGGGTCACCAGATTCAGAGAAGTAGGTGCCTGGAAAGTAACTCTGCCAGGGTTAATTAGTAAAATCTGGTAATGTGTCATGCGACCATTACTGAGCCATCAGTTAGGCAGCTGTTTGAGTACTCCCTCTATTGCATGGGGGAGGGGAGTTGTCACAGCTAAATTTTGTCCTGAAGTCAGTTTGTCGGCATCTTTGACCAGTAATGCTGTGGCTACAATAATGTGTAGGCAAGGTGGCCGTCCTGCTGCCACTGGGTCCAATTTCTTTGATAGGTAAGACACAGGCTGTTTCCATGGTCCCAAAGTTTGAGTCAGGATACATTTGGCTATTCCCTTCCATTCATCTGCATATAAGTGAAATGGCTTGGTGATATCAGACAACCCCAAGGCAGGAGCTGACAGCAGGGCCTGCTTTATTTTCTCAAAAGCCCTCTGATAGTCTTGGGCCCAAACAAAGTTCTTGGTTCCTCTGGTGGCTTCATATAAACATTTGACTATTTCACTATTTCAGCCTGGAATCCATAGTCTGCAAAGCCTGCGGACCCCAGAAATTCTCTTACCTGTCATGAGCTCTGGGGGATCGAGATGTTAAGAACCGTCTCTTTTCTTGCCGTGGACAGCCACCAATGGCCTTCCTTCAGGATATAGCTGAGATAGGTGACCTCAGTCTTACAAAGCTGTGCTTTCCTGGAAGATGCCCGATATCCCATGTCCCCCAGAGCCTGTAAGAGATTCTGTGTCCCTTTCTGGCAACCCTCTTTCATTTCTGCAGCAATAAGAAGGTCATCAACATACTGTACCAGGATTATGTCTGGGTTATTAACTCTGTAGTCACCCAAATCTTCATGTAGAGCTTCATCAAAGATAGTGGGTGAATTTTTGTAGCCTTGAGGCAGACAGGTCCACGTGAGTTGCCCATTAATGCCTCTCTTAAGATCATGCCGTTCGAAGGCAAAGTACTTTTGGCTTTTGGAGGCCAGAGGTAAGCTGAAGAAAGCATCTTTCAGGTCTAGGACAGAATACCATCTCCAGTCTGGGGGCAGAGAGCTTAGTAGAGAGTAAGAATTAGGTAATGTAGGGTGTATGTCCATCAGTCTGCAGTTAACTTCCCACAGGTCCTGAACAGGACGGCAGTCATTTGACTTTGGTTTATTCTCGGGCAACAATGGGGTGTCCCAGGCTGACTCGCACGGCCTGAGAACTCCCAAGGCCAGTAATTTCTGGATTTGTGGAGTATTCCCCTTCCGTGCCTCCTGTGACATGGGGTATTGGTGGACTCTTACAGGGTCTGCACCCAGTTTGAGTTCTACAAACACAGGGGGTTAATGTTTTGCCAATCCCATACCTCCTGTTTCTGCCCACGCCTGGGCAAGTTTTGCCAGGCAAACCTCCAGATCCTGTTCAGGAGTTGGTGGTGGCTTGTATAGTCTATATTCAGTCTCAGAGGCTAGGTCAAGTGTTAGCACTTGGATCGGGTTACTGTTCTGATTCCTAAGCTGGATCTCTCCAGGATTAAAATGAATCTGAGCTCTCATCTTGGCTATCAGGTCTTTCCCCAGTAAGGCGAAGGGGCATTCAGGAATGACATGGATTACCCTTTCCATTTCCAAATCCGCTGTCCTTCGAGTAGACCATGAATGGCACTGGCTGTTTGGCTATTTCCCTCAGCTCCTTCAACCACAAAAAAAAAAAAAAGCTATTTATTGCTCTCACATGTTTTAAGTTTTTGTGTATCAACATACCCGTACACAACACTCTTAATTCTAGCACAGTGTAATTTACAACAGTTTCTCAAATCACTGGTTTTCAATTGCTGGTTTCTCCATTATTCCTGGGGCCAGAGTCTTTTAGTAAGAGTGTCCTCCCTTCCTTACCTAGACTTAGCAGCTAAGATAGTAAACAGCATCCTCCCCTGTGACTACTTCAAGCAAACACTCTTCCTATGCTGCAGACACATTTCTGAAGCTTATTTTCCTAAGGCGTGTGTAGCATGTTATATCCTGAGATGCTTAGAAGGACTCTCAGTTTCACAAATGTCCCTTTCCGAGACTTCCATAGCCTTGGAAGTTTAGAGCAACAAAATCAAGAATTGAAAATAATTTAAAAATATTTGAGAAGTCTGGCCAAAATCAGTTTCCTATTGTACTTCCTTTACCTGGTTTCTGTTCTGTTTTATTTACATCCTATAAGAGTCTGTTAAATAGATAGTCATATATCTAAAATGTAGATAGCCATCTACTCAGGATTCGTATTTGTTAAATTTCACACTACAAGACTAGATGAGGTTTAAAACAAATAGAAATACTATGATATTTAATCAGGGCCTCCATAGATCCCTCCCCTTCTCCAGGTGTAGCCACTCTCCCTCCCTTTCCACTAAGGCTTAATTAGAAAAGTAGCCCTGACGTATACGTTTACCATTTACGCAGAGGAGCTCCGCACAGATACACAACTCTAATACCTGTTTCCGACTGAACTCTCAACAGCAAGGTATGTCATGAAAATTAGACCCTCCAAATAATTAAAGTCTATCATTAGGAAAGAATGACAGATGCAGAAAATAAAATAAAAACTCACTTTTTATAGACAGGATAAATTATTAGGTTTAGAGGAAAGAACATTTTTGTGTGGTGTCACTTTTCTTTTGAAATTTTTGGTAGGAAAATAAACATGAAGTTTCAAACTCTGCACCGTGCTATGATTGAACCTGAGTAACGAGACATATCATCGGTACCAGCCTTTACTATGTGACGATTTCATGCAATGGATTGCAGGTGCTCAAAAGAAACTTGTCTTTTTTAAAAAGGAGAGAAAAACAGTCATATTTTTAACCTTAATCTTGACTCATTGCCACCAACCCTAAAGTGCCACACAGAGAGAAAGCACAGGAATTGTGAATCTAAGTGATAAAGAATTTTGTTGCTCTTGTTATCTAGTTTTTGTTTTTGTCTTTTTTCTGTTACACGGTATTTATATCGGAGTCAGAAATCAGAGCTGAATCCAAAGCTTCATAGCTGAAGGAACGTGGTTTTGTTCCATGGGAGGCTGAGTGCTCATTGGTATTCTCTTTGGCAAGGAGCCTCCCTGAACAGTTCTGCAAACTGGAATCTGCTTTCAGGAACTTCCAGAGGCTGCAACAGCAAAGGTCCCTTCCCAGAGCACTGGTATACCTACCCAAACCCTTTCCCCAATAAGGCTAAATAAATAAATAAATAAGTAAATAAATAGAGACTTTCTGCCCTCTAGGGCTGTTGTAGAATAAGCTTCTGTTGTGTTATATGACTCAGATTGTAGGAACTTGTTAGAATAGTCCTTGAAATTTAAAAAAAAATTAAATTAATAACTACAACTTAAAAGTTTATCAGCTGCTGAGATACCATAGTAAATAAGGTAGTTTTCCCAGAGCAAGCTTCATTCATCATACTTGTGATATAGTGACCTCTGCAGTTTCTGCAAAGTTGGAAAACTGGATTGTATGATTTATGGCAGTGGATAATTATGTTCATATGAACTTTCCATGAAAGTTATAAAAACAACAACCACAAAAAAATACTGGCTCTTATGTTACAAATGGTATACCACCAAGAAAACAAATCTTGTTTTACTTTTTTTTTTCTATAAAAAATCATTTTCCGAAAGAAAGTCATGCTTTCATTGTATGATTAATCAGGAAAGTTTTCCAAGCCTTTCTCTGCATTGATAAATTCTTAATGTCCATGAAGAAACTCGAGATTTTTACATCTTGAAAAACTTATTTTTCTTGGTAAGACTTTCTCTGTGTGTGCCGATTGATAGAAGTTTAAACTGTGTTTTAAACCTTTACTTTCCAACTCTAGAAGATACACTGATTTTTAGAGACATGAGTGGAGTGGGAAGGACATGGCATTCCTTTTACATATTGTTAACACTTAGTTTGCTATTATGTTTACATACACACACACATATACACATACATGTAACAATATATATTTATTGTGTAAAAATGTTTTCTTCATCCATGGGAGTTTCCATATTCTGTTTTGTGGCACTAACCAAAGCTTCACATTCAATTTCCTAGGTAGTCACTTATGAAAATCATCCCTGTTTACTGCACAGGTATTTTCACATCTTGTGTGTTAAAATTAGTATTATGTATTTAAGACCCTGAGACGTGTCTGCTTTTAATTGGTTTATCTGAGTAACTTTTCGATTCTGAAAGCTTAGCCTGGCAAGTAGACTGATATCTGATGGAGGGAAGCTTTGACAATAGGGAACTGTGACTGTAGTGTAGAGATGGCAGACATGCAAAAGCAAGCAGCCGACAGGAAAAGGGCATGGGGTGATTTTATACACAACCGAAGCACTACCTAATCATGTATAGTTTAGTGTCGATGTGAGCTCTCAGCCTCTCATTTCCCATGAGGAGTCTCGGTCTGTAGAGTCATATGGGACACGGATTTAGTTGATAGTGAGTTAGGTTTCTACAAGACTTGCTTTCGTTCACAAGTAATACATAATGCCACTTGGTGTGTTCTAGTTTATTCGGTATGTGTTATTCATTGGTTGTCACGAACCGGCTAGTAACACTGAAACACATGCATGAACAATGCTTACCTAATGTTTTTCCTCCAAGAGATCACAGTCTTTTTGCACCAAAGAATATGAAAGCAATGTTTCTGCATTATGCCTATGAGTCTTTTTAATTTTTTTAATTGCTTGACAGTTTCATATATTATGTCATGAACTATATTTATTTTGTCCCCTGGGCCTGTAATTCCTCTGTGTCATCCCCCTTCTTCTCCCACTGGAACCCATAAGGGTCCAGCTCCTATCTTAATGTCTTCTTTTTATGTGTGGTCACTGCATTTAAATAGAGTTCCTTGCCCTTGATCATTGGTGGGAGGTAATTCACTAGAGCAAGGGCCATTTATTAATGGCTACACCATTGAAGAAAATGACACACTGTCCCTTAACAACTGTTAATTGCCAACAATCTATTAGGGAAATGTGGAGCCTCTCACTCCCATCCATGATAACATGTTGATAGGCCCAATCTTGTACAGATAACCACATCATTTGCTTCCTGTCACCCATCCTCTGGCTTTTTCTTCCTGCCCACTCTTCTGTGATATTCACCCAGTCTTGAAGAGGATGATATTGAGGTATGCCTTTTAGGGGCAAGCACTCTATCATTGCTTATCTTCACATTTGAAACATCAAAATTGCCACCAAAAAGCACCAAAGTATTTTTAAGTTAAATAAATAAAAGCACACAATGGTGACATTTGCTGGCACCGTAAGATGTGAAATAGAACAATAAAGTTCACTTGAACATTAACTGGAAATGTGTGTCAGGAGATACATTTTTATTGCTCTTTGCACATCCGTAGATAACTGCCACCACATTGTCAGTGTTGATTTGGGGGTTACGAATGAATCCCAATTAGAAGGCAGGTGGTCATCAAATTCCGAATCTAGGAATAAGAGTTATCTCTGTAAGACCATATTTTATGTTTGTAGACCAACCTTTGTCTTAGCTCTATTTCTTTTTTTTTTAAATCTTATTTCCCATTTGCCTGAATTTTAATTTTAATTTAACTGTTCTACATATATATATTATTTAAAAAAAAGGTATTAAAAAGTACAGTGTTGGGCTTCTTCCTCACCTTAGACCATGTTCCCGAATGAAAAACATAGTTTTAATATTTTTAAATAGCCTTAGGTAGCCAATAGCTGGGCAACTGCCTACCTTCCATGTTCTTGGAATCTACTTTCAATAACCCCAAGTTACTAATTACTATTTACTATGTTCCATCTGGGTTGCTCTTAACCCAATTGGCCAGTCATCTGAGCCATGTTCTGTTGGCCATTAGTCTATGACGGCTCTCCTTCTCTTCCTGTATGTTTTTCTACCATGGTGGCTTTTTACTCTGAGCCATGTTCTGTTGGCCATTAGCCTATGACGGCTCTCCTTGTCTTCCTGTATGTTCTTCTACCATGGTGGCTTTTTACTCTTTCCTTATGATGCTCTCTCACAAGCTCATGAAACAACCACCCCGCCTCCATCTCTTCTGCCAAGCTATTGTCTTGCATGGTTGCTTGTATTGCCAAGCTATTCTGTCAGCATCTTTATTCACCAATCAGAATTAACTTGGGGGCAGGGTCCCAAGGTCAGGACTTGGGGGCCATCCTTAGCATGACAATAGACAGTAAAAGATAAAACCTCAACACATATTTTGCCTGTTTTCAGAACATATAGGGAATGATATGGGTAGCCGGTGGTTTCATTCTATTCTTCGATTAAGGAACAGGGAAGAGTTCGGAACAAACCAAAGGTAAAGTTCTTTGCCAAGCATGACAGTTACTTCAGTAGAGGCAGAGCCTCGCAAGGCTAGAAAGGTCATTGTCTGTAAAGGAGTTTGGATTTTTATTTGAGTTTAGAGTGTCTGACCCAATTATTTCTCTTTCCTCATTCTTCATTGGTCCATAGATGTCTATAACACGGAACTTACATGGCAGGCAACCTAAAGGAAAACAAAACAAAACAAAAAAAACTAGCCAGGCCTTTCTATTTTGCTGTCAACAAGCTATTTGAGGGAAACTAACTGAAAGACAACATACATAAATGTGATATCTCAGTTCTTGTAAGTTTCCTGCTGGAAATGATGAGAATACAGTGGATCTGTAGCTCACTCTGTAAAGGATTGTGCCTAGTGATCTCCATTTCCACATAGTCGCTGGTTTACTTATCCTACAGCCTCCCATCTTCCACTATCTTCCTCTTCCAAGGAAGCATCAGAGTTATACCCAAAGAAAACATCATCACAAGCGTAGTCCCAGTAAATATGTTAATGGACAGTGTTATCAAGCAGAAATTAAACGTCTATCTTCAATTTTCTTGTTAGGTGCAGAAGTATATAACGGTGGCGACAATGTTGGTGCTAAACTGCTCCACCAAATTACTCATCCTGGAGAACATGTTGAAGAGTCACTTTCCTGAGTCACTCAAGGTAGTATAAACCTAATAATTCTCCTAAGTTTCTCTGTTGTGTTAATCTGTAGATAATGTCAGACTTGTGGCTGTTCCTGCTCTTCTCTGATAAAAACATGTCAGCTTCCCAGTCTGCTCCCATCATCCTTCTGTTGTTCTAGAGGATTCTTCAGGGAAATTTGGGCAATGATAGATTATGTTATTTCCAAGGTAAAGTGTTTTAAATGGTAATAGATTATGGATGTAGTGGCATTGAAGATAAGAATATGCTTGAGGACTGAAGTTTAGATGTAGGTTTGTTACCTCTTGGTCACTCAAGACTCCAATCAGAAATCCAAATGAATTAAATTTATGTAAAAGTGAAAAAGTAAAAGTTTAAACTTTAAACAGAAAGTGTGAGGGAGTGTCTCTGTAACCTTGGGGTAAGGATTTATTAAATAAAATGAATGATGCGAGCTGAAATAAAAGATGAATTCTGCCATTAAAAAAAAAAAAAGAAAAGAAAGGAAAACATTCCCACCAAATTGGTCTGTGCCAAAACTTGTGGTGAATTTTTCTAGTGATTGAAGTGGGAGGTCTCATCTCATTGTGAGTGGTGATTACCTTGGGCAGGTGAACCTGATAAGACCAGAAGAGCTAATAAAAGCAAGATCCAGCATTTCTCCACAACTTCTGCATTAGTTCAAACCTCCAGGTTCCATTGCTGCTTGAACTTTTGACATGCTTTCCTTGGATAATGTAGTATACAACCTGTAAGATGAAATAAATCCTTTCTTCCTCCTGCCCCCAAAAAATTCCAGTGGGGGACCTCCTGATCACTCGGTGCCCATGTGAACAATGTCATAAATCAAGGATTATAAGAAATGTAGAAACAGGGCTGCTGTGTGCACTGAAGTTGCCTTTGAGCTGACAGACATTTAGGTTGTTTCCTGTTTGATGAAGAAGAAGAAGAAGAAGAAGAAGAAGAAGAAGAAGAAGAAGAAGAGGAGGAGGAGGAGGAGGAGGAGGAGGAGGAGGAGGAGGAGGAGGAGGAAGAGGAAGAGAGAGGAGGAGGAGGAAAGGCTATGAACATTAGCTCAATAATCCTATTTGCAACTTTCACCAGTTCTGTGTGTGCATGATGCTTTTAAGACAGACATTTTTCTCAGTAGAGGGAAAAAATGGGAAAGCTACAGAACAGCTTCTTCAGGATTATAGGGGATCAGCATTTAAGTGGCTCTATCAGTTTCAATGAGCATCTTTGAAATGGCAATTCTAAAGAAATCCATATTACCTATGTGTGGGTTTGTGTGTGAGTATATCTATACTTCCTCTCTCAGGGCTGTGATTTTGAATAACTGGAAGATGCTGTTTCAGGTTGAAGGACTAGTGGTATAACTGTCTTGTCTCTGATTCCCCGGCTCAGGTGTATGGAGCAGTGATGAACATAAATCGTGGAAATCCCTTTCAAAAGGAAGTGGTATTGGATTCATGGCCGGACTTCAAAGCTATCATCACCCGACGACAGAGAGAGGTACAGTGCTGAAAGGCAAATAAGAAAAGTGAAAAGTAGGGCTGGAGAGATGGCTCAGTGCTAAAGAACACTGGCTGCTCTTCCAAAGGAGCTGGGTTCAATCCCCAACACTCACATGGCAGTTCATAACTGTCTATAATTCCAGTTCCAGGAGATCGGGCACCCTCATACAGACATTCATGAAGGCAGAACACCAATGAATATAAAATATTTTTTTAATTAAAATTAAAATTAAAGTTGGCACCAACTGGAAAGATAAAAGAAATAGTATCACTATTATAATAACAAATATAGTATGTATTTCATCACTAGTTTGTAATTGATTGCTTTGGAGACTCAGACATGGAAGACTGCTAGCCCAAAAGTATTCCCTTACTGCCTTATAATCTCTAGAAGAAGCACAGCACCATGCAATATGCATATACCAGCTCCTTCACTGAGTAGAGATCTCTTATGATTGATGAATTTGGGAAATTGAAAAACTATGGAGAAAATGTTGAGAAGTCAGAGGAATGAGGTTTCATGATGCCTGTGAAGCCAAAGCGAGCCTCAAGTCATCAAAGATGAGCTAGCCTCCACATTAGGAAGACTACGAGAGCTGTCGTTCTTACACTGTGCTCACCGAGTTTTACCTTTCTTATTTGTGTGTGTGTATCTGTGTGTGTCTGTGTGTGTGTGTATGTAGCTAGGGGTTATAGCTACGTTTCCTTATTAGCTGTAGCTGGTAACTTGATGTGTTCTAGAATCACCTGAGTCCCTCTTGATTAAAGCACTGCTCAGCTCCTATTGGTCTATTGCCTTGTCTGTGGTGATTGGAGTGGGAAAGACCAGACTTCGGAGTGGGAAACTCTCCCTATAGATGACAGCCAGCTGAACAAGAGCCTGACAAAAACATTCCTTCATATCTTCTTCAATTGCTGCCTGACTTCCCTTAATAATGGATTGTGACCATGAAGTGTAGGCCAAACACCCCACCCCAAGCCACTTTTTCTTCAGAGTGGGTTTTTTTATTTTTAAGATTCATTTATTTATTTTATGTATATATGAGTATACTGTCACTGTCTTCAGACATATCAGAAAAGGGCATTAGATCCAATTACAGATGGTTGTGAGCCACCATGTGGTTGTTGGGAACTGAACTTCAGCATGATCTTTGGAAGAGCAGCCAGTGCTCTTAACCACTGAGCTATCTCTCCAACCCCCAGGTCAGAGTGTTTTATTACAGAAACATCAAGCAAACTACAGGACCAGAGTCTGGCCTATGTCAGCACCTGCTTTGCTTCTGAGCTACATTTTCAGCAAACCTCCTATTCTTTTGTTATTGTTGTTTTGCTTTGAGATGGAGTCTTCATATCCCCCGAACTGGCCTCTCAGAATCAAGCAATTCTCCTGCCTCAGACTCTCAGCTGTCTTTAAGCTCAAACTGAACTTGCAAGCTACTACCATTTTTATTTATGTAAATTAAATCCTCAAAACTTCAGATATCTTTCTTAGTTATGGAAGAAAAAAACATCAAGAAAAAAAAATCACAACATTTTTAATATTTCTCAGTGTAGTTTATTAGTCTCATTCTTGTTTCCCTGTTTGCAGGTAACTAATTTGGGAAATAGAAAATTAGCTAGATAGTAATAATAAATAATCATTCTAAGACATGGGTTAACCAGAAGATATGTTTCGGTGTTGTGTCCCTGACTATGTCTTCCGTTCTAGGCTGAGATAGATAACCTTGACCATTACACTAATGCGTATGCTGTGTTCTACAAGGATGTCAGAGCTTACCACCAGCTATTGGCAGAACACGATGTTATTAACTGGGACCAAGTTTTTCAGATACAAGGTAAGATCAAGTTCAAGGCATATATTATGTACTCATAATTTCCTTTTTTTATTACGTATGCTGGAGAAGTATAGAAAAGACGTTTCATGGAGACTGCAGAGATGCTTTAGTGGTTTAGAGCCTTTGCTGTTGGCATTCTGTCTAAGCTCCACCCAACAGTTACCTGGCAACAGTCAGGTATGCTTCACCTCACAATTATCTGACAATGGCCAGGTAGGCCTGACCGACTATAAAAGGGGCTGCTTGCCCCACTACTCCCTCTTTTGTTTCTCTCTTGCTCTTCCCTTCTTGTTTCCACTCTGTCCCCCTCTCTCCCCACTCCCTTACCCCCTCTTTCACCATGCCTCTACTATCCTCTTAACTCTTGTCCCCATGCTCTGAATAAACTCTATTCTATACTATACTGTCATGTGCCTGGTTCCTCAGCGGGAAGGGGTGCCTTGGCATGGGCCCGCTGAGAACTCCCCTCTTCCCCATACCTCACCACACCTCCATAGAACATATTCCCCCCTTTCTCATTATCTTTTTATAAACACATCATTTCCTGCTCTCCTAAAGGATCAGAGTTCAGTTTCCAGCACCATGTTAGTGTTAGGCAGCTCACAACCACCTACGACCCATCTCCAAGAGATTTGACACAGTCTTCTGGTCTCTGCAGTCAGTGTGTTCATGTGTGCCTGTGCACACACACACACACACACACACACACTTTTTATAACATATATACTTGAGGTTTGTACAGTTACTATTCCTGTAGTAGAGTATGCAAGGTTACCTTTGAGTTATACTACTTACTTGCTTATGAAGTAAAGGCAGAAGGATCCCAGTTTAAGGCCATTCTAAGCCACATAAACTACATATATAACACACTGTTTAAAAAAAAAAACAACACAACACAAACCTCTTAATTACTTAGATATAACTCCATTTTGTATTAAGTGATGCTAGCTATTGCAGCAGTAATTTTAGTAGAATTAACTTGTAAACATCCTAGTGTTTCCTGAGATGTAGCTCCCAGGGGGAGATGTTGAGGTTCTGCTATCACACTGTGTGAAATATGCCTTCTCACCTGACTGTAGTCTCAAGGCCATGCTGAGAAGTGGCTCACAAATGGAGAGGAAAACAGAGAGAGATGGTGTTCTTCAGTAATGAGACTGGAAGAGAGAATGACAAGTTACAGAGGATTCTGTCCACTAAGAGTCAGACTTCAAAGGATAGAAAACAAGGGGACTTACTTGAAAAGAAGAGAATGCTGTAACTTGGAAGAACAAAGGCTAAACCCTATTTGTGTACACAGGGGTAGGGGTGGGGGGCAATTCCTAGAACACCATTGAATAAATATGAAGCAAAGTAGTGTAAATAGTAGTGTAGCTGTGAGAAATGAGTGACATTGAGATCCCGCCAACCCCAAGCTACACCTGGAATACCATAATGGCTATTGTGGAAATAGAAGAGAAACTGTAAAAGTGGCTTTGTGCTCTCTAATCTCGTTTTTGTGGGTGATAAAATATGATGACAAAAAGCAATATAGGGGAGAAATGAGTTTATTTCTGCTTATAACTCCAAGTCATCATCCATCATTGGGGGCGAAGTCAAAGCAGGAACTTCCAACATCACAGCCGTGGTCAAGGGTAGAGAAATGAGTGTGTACACACAAATGCTCATTGCTTAGCTGATTTTATAACAAGCTTGATTTCTCTAATCTTACACAGTTCATGCCCCATGCCCATTGAATGGAACTATGCACTGTGACCTGATTCTCCCCATATCCATTAACTTACGACAACACCAAAGGGACTTGGACACAGGCCAACCCCAACATAGGCAATCCTTACTGTGACTCTCTTCCCAACTGATGTTAGGTTGTCACATTGAAGCTAAAGACCACACCTTACCGTACTAAATACATCTAAGCTCTGATAAAGTTGATCTTTAATTTTAAAGTTATAAATAAAGAAGACAATTCTCTTCAAGAAATTTAAAATAATCTGAGGTGTTAAGAAAATTAACAAATAAAACTTCCAGTAAGAAACTCCAAATTCCCTTGAGCTATTTCCAGCAGAAATTCCCTTGAAAGACCATGACTGGTGATGAAAACATTATTTATATTTGTAGGTGAAGTAGACAAGGCCTATAGTAATACATATATAACTAACTATATTCTGGTTAAGAAACGACTGGGTAGTAAACTGGTAGTATTGATATTTGGCATATAAATTCTAAAATAAATATATTTTGCTCAATTATCATAACTGTGTTTTTGTGTCTATTGTTATCCAGGGTTGCAAAGTGAATTATATGCTGTTTCCAAAGCCGTTGCCAGCGCAAAGGTGTTAGATTTGGATATAAAGTTGGCTTCCTTCAAGGCTGTCCTTTTCTCTCCTGTTTCATCTGTGCCAGACCACAGTTTCCTGTATGTAAGCCAAGTTTTACATTTGGGGCTGGGCTTATTATTGTGCAATTCCAGACAACAATGCTAACATACCTGTTATTGTTAAAGACTAGCTAAGCTTAGTGAGCCATGAGCTGAGGGTGTGTGTGTGTGTGTGACGTTTGTATGTTCTTGTATATTCTTCCTTGATCCTGTGTTTAACAGTTTGTAACTTTTCTGAAAATCAAATCAATGTCTTTGTCTATGGTCACTGAGCTCATGAAAACTGCATTTTGTAATATATAGACTCTATAGAGAAAAATCATTTCTTGGTTTCCTCCTTCATAAATTAATAATCTAAATAATCTCTGTGGGTGTGGACTGGAATCTAAAGTTGTTGAGGTTCTATTATTAATGGTAGAGGTGCATTCCAGATTTATGTTGCGTTTTCAAGTACAAGGGACTAAATGTTTGAAATATATCCTATATCCCTCTCCCTTTCTTTTTATGGGCCTCTAAAGTAGAACCATCATTACTGTATTGCATTGAATTTCATTCTATCCTGTCCTGTCCTGTCCTGTCCTGTCCTGTCCTGTCCTGTCCTGTCCTATCCTATGCTATCCTATCCATCCTATCCTATCCATCCTATCCTATCCTATCCTATCCTATCCTATCCTATCCTATCCTATCCTATCCTATCCTATCCTATCCTATCCATTTTGGCTTTTCAAGACAGAGTATCTTTGTGTAGCCTTGGCTGTCCTGGAACTTGCTCTGTAGACCAGGCTGGACTTGAACTCAGAGGTCCACCTGCTTCTGAATCTTGAGTGCTGAGATTAAAGGCATGTGCCACCACCACACAGCTATTATTCTGTTTTTAACAGAGTTGAAATAAAACACACGTGTGTTCTGAGGGCAGCAACCGATCACAGAGAGTCCAGCATGAGAACACATGCTGACATGTAATCCTTGAAAACACATGACAGTATGTGTCTTCATTGCTTCTTCTCTCTTGTTTAGAGGCCTTCTGCTGTCATTACTACCTTCCCTTCAGCTTCTCCTTCCTGGACCTCAGACATTAGGGTCTAGGAGCTAGGGAGACAGCTCACTCAGGTAAAGTGCTTTTGATGCTAGCACAAATACCTAAGTTTGAGCCCAGCTGTGGTGATACACATCTTTAATCCCACTCAGGAGGCAGAGTCAGGCAGATCTTTCTGAGTTGAAGGACAATCTGGTCTGTAGAGGGAGTTCTGGGACAGACAGAGATACATAGAGAAATCCTGTCTTTGAAAAAAACAATATATGCATATACATTATATATATTCTTATATTTATATTGTGTGTATACACCCATATATATACCAATGTAATACACACACATATATATACATACATATGTATACATATATGCATATGCCTGTATTCATGTGTACATACAAACATATATACATTGTATTAGTTAGGGTTTTACTACTATGAAAAGACACCAAGACCAAGACAACTCTTATAAAGGACATTTAATTGGGGCTGACTTACAGGTTCAGAGGTTCAGTCTATTGTCATCAAGGTGGGAGCATGGCAGTGTCCAAGCAGGCATGGTGCAGGAGGAGCTTTGTTCTACCTCTTGATCTAAAGGCAACTTGGAGGAGACTGGCTTTCAGACAGCTAGGACAAGGGTTTAAAAGCCCACACCTACAGTGACACACCTACTCCAACAAGGCTATACCTTTTAATAATGCCACTCCCTGGGCCAAGCATATTCACATATTCAAGCCATAACACACACACACACACACACACACACACACACATGTTTGAAGTTCCAGCATCTACTCAAAGGGTGGGTTGGATATGAGCCTCTCTTGACACTTGCTGGCCCGCCAGTCTAGATGAATTAGTGAGCTCAGGTTCACTGAGAGAGCCTGTCTCAAAAAATAGGGTGGAGAACAATTATGAATATACATCACATTGACTGTCTCACACACGCACACACACACACACACACACACACACACACACTTTTGTTTTTAAAATTAAATAAATTAAAGATTTTGAGTGTAGTATCTCGTTTTGTCTTTCTCTTTCTTCCTTTCTTTCTTCCTTCCTTCCTTCCTTCCTTCCTTTCTTTCTTTCTTTCTTTCTTTCTTTCTTTCTTTCTTTCTTTCTTTCTTTCTTTCTTTCTTCTTTCCTTCTTTCTTTCTGTTTTCTTTATAAAAGAATGAAACAAGATCAATTACAAAGTGTCTGCCTCTGTGCATGTTAGTTTCTCAGCTCCCTATGGTAGGTGTTGAAGGAACTGGTGTTAAAGACTAACTTTAAAGTCACAGGAAATCACAGGAAATTAATAGGACTTTGTTTTATGTTTTCAAAATATAGAAATGTTGAATGCACACAAACATTAAAAGGAAAAACTCTCCCCCAGGACAGAGGTAATCTTTCAAATACACCCTAAAAACCCTAGGAACCCTAGGAATGAGGCATACCATTCAGTTAATTGAAACAGTACACAGGTCATCCTTAGTCCTAGCTTTAAGACACATGTTTAAAGGACAGAGGTTTTGTTGACTTGGTTCTGGATTTTAGGGTTTTGCTTTTGTGTTGCTTGTTTAATTGTTTTTTGTTTGTTTGTTTGTTTGTTTTTCCCCAATGCTGGAGATTGGACATGGGGTTTCTCTGTGTAGCTCTGGCTGTCTTAGAACTCATTCTATAGGTCAGGCTGACCTCAAATGCAGAGCTCTACCTGCCTCTGCTTCCCAAGTTCTGAGATTAAAGGGATGTGCCTCCATGCCTACATAAGACGAAGATTCTGAAAAGAAAAATCAATCAGGCCCCAGCTTTCTTTAACCTCCACTAGCCACTGTTCCATTCTCTGCTTTCTAGAGATGATAATTTTAGATTTTCACATGCGTGAAATTCTGTAGTGTCTTTTTTTTCTTTCTGTACTTGACTTATTTTGATTAATATAACAACACTCCCACCCATATTTTCTTTTTACAGATGATAAGATTCAACCTTCTTTTTAAAGATAAACATGATTTAATTCTGTAAATGTCACATTGTTCATAAACACTTAATATGAATCTGTGTCTTGCTTATTGTGAAGGATGTGGTGGTCGACAGGGACTGCAGATGTCTCTATTGCATGCTGATTTTTATTAATTTGGGTATTCCCTTAGTAATAGGATTGCTTGATCATATTGTAGTTCTAATGTTTTGAAGAGTCTCTATCCTGTTTTTTCTCAGTAGCTATACTAATTTCCCTTCCTCACAGTGCTGAATAACGTTTCCCCATCAGCATGACTCCTTGTTTCATGTTGACTTTTGGATAAGAACCATTCTGGCTCCCGTGAGGTGATGTCTCATTGCATGTTTGATTCACAGTCTTCTTTTTCATCTATCTCTTGGCCTTGTAGACTTCATTTTTAAAAAGGTCTCTGTATGCCTATTAGTCATTTCTAAATTGGGTTATTTGCTTTTACCCCCATTGAGTTTCTTCCATTCCTTCTGTTCTGAATATTAGACACCAGGATAGATTATAGACAAATATAACTTGCAAGTGCTTTCATCCATTCGGCAGGGTTTTCCTTCATTATTTCAGTTCTTTTAACGTATATAGCTTTTACCATGGTGTATTAGTGGCGCAATACCTAGTATAGCTGCCTTCTGGTAGCTTTTAATTATATGTAATCTTACTTTTACACTTTTCCCTCATATTTCTGTATTTTATTTAAAATATCCTTACCCATGCAAAGGTCATAGGGCGTATTCTAGTGAGCTCTCATAGTAGTGACATTTTTTTTTCTTTAGCCCCAAAGCCATATTCAAATTGCAGACTCTACTCCTAATACACAGTCCTGGTACAAATGTGTAGCACACTACCTGAAGTGTATGCCTCATCAAGGTTTCTGTTTGGAGTAATATTTGTGCTCAATGTTCTCTGTCCTTTCTTTGAAGTATACATTCAATGTTGAACTGAAAAACCCTAAACCAGTTTCCTCCCTTCCCTCCTGGGTAAAAGACTGGTCACCGCTACAACTGAAGAAAAGTGTAAGACTGGATCAGATACGTTTATAAAACCACAGCAGGCCTAGCGTATGAGTCTTTGCTAGTCAATGGACTAGGGAGTATCAACAAATTAACAATGAAAGCAAATTCCAAGGCACACTCAGACTCACAGGGTGTAATTTATTTCACTTTTTCTTTAAGATTTATTTACTCATGGATATTATTATTCTGTTTGCATGTATACCTGCATGCCGGAAGAGGGAATCATATCTCACTATAGATGGTTGTGAGCCACTATGTGATTGCTGGGAATTGAACTCGGGACCTCTGGAAGAACAACAGATGGTGCTCTTAACCACTGAACTGTCTATCCAGCCAAGCCCTCTTGTTTCAGTTCTAACGTACCAGGAACTTTATCACGGCTTTTACATATCAAATTATTAGACACTTCTGTAAAATTAAAAACAAATAAAGGCTAGTGGCCTGCTAAACTTGGCAGGCAAACAATTGAGAATATTTACTCTAGAGAGGAGCAGCCAAGGTGAAAGTCTGGCAAAGTCAATTCTTCCAGAGAATGTACGTCTGCATATTGATTTGTATTCATGTGCTAGCCTTGGCTATACAAGGGCAGAAGGATCCTGAATGCTAGAATATCATTAATACCAAAATATTAAAGCTCAAAGATCTGGAATGCCTAAGACTTCACTTTTAAGGACAACTTTAACAAATAATGTTAGTATTCTGTCTAAACTCCACCTCCACAGTTACCTGGCAGCAGCCAGGTAGGCCTGCCCACTATATAAGGGGCTGTTTGGCCCCTCCTCTTTCTCCTGCCCCCTTACTCCTGTGCCTGCAGGTTGTCCTCTACCGCCTCCCCCTTCCCTTCCCCCTTTCTCCACGTGCTCATGGCTGGCCTCCACTTCTGTCCTCTACTCCTCTACCTCTCTGCTCTCTCTCTCTCTTCTTGCTCTCTCTCCATGCCCTCATAAACCCCCCTTCATGGAACCGTTTGGTCTGGCGTTATCTGTCTAAGCTGCGCGAAAATCTAACAAATAACAACAGCAACAACAATAATAATGTAAACATGTATGTGCGTGTTAACTGTATCATACTTTATTTGTGCAAAGAATGATTCACGAATCTACAGCACTCACAAATCAAGAGACTCTAACACACATGTGGGAGCAAAGTAGAGAGATCACTTGATTGGCCAACAGCTAGGTATCTGCCTCCTTTGGGAGTGACTCAGGTCAGCTGCCTGCTTGTGACTGGCTGAACCCTACGTGTCTGCTATCTTTCTGTGTCAGTATGTAATAATCCAAACCTCAATTAAATTGTACTTCCTTTCCCAGAGGATGAAGATGCAGAAGCAGCCTCGGCCACATCTCAGTCCACAAAGCTGACGAAAACCAGCAGACATAAAACTAAATTTGACATGAATGTTTTATCTTTTAACTGCTTAGGTTCTAAATTCTTGAAAATGTCAGACATAGTTTTGGATTTCTCATTTTAAATCGGTAGGAAGAGAGTGGTTAATAATCACGTGACTCTGATGGCCTTTTATTGTTTGTTTGTTTGTTTTTCTTTCTTCTCTCCTGCCCTTTTCTTGTAGAACCGGGTCATCCCCCAGACTGACCTACCTGAGTGTCTCAGATGCTGATCTACTCAACCGGACTTGGTCACGTGGTGGCAACCAGCAGTGCCTGCGGTACTTGGCCAAACTCATCGCCTGCTTTCCCAGCGTGTGTGTGCGTGACGAGAAGGGAAACCCAGTGTCCTGGGGTATCACAGATCAGTTTGCCACTATGTGTCATGGCTACACCCTGCCTGACCATCGCAGGAAAGGTTACAGCCGACTGGTGGCCCTCACCCTGGCCAGGAAGTTGCAAAGCAGAGGATTCCCTTCCCAAGGAAATGTCCTGGATGACAACATGGCCTCTATAAACCTGCTGAAGAGTGTCCAAGCTGAGTTCTTGCCTTGTCGTTTCCACAGGCTTATTCTCACCCCTGCAGCTTTGTCTAGACAAACTCACTGTTAGTACTGTCTAAACTCCACCACCACAGTTACCTGGCAACAGCCAGGTAGGCCTGCCCACTATAAAAAGGCCTGCCTGCCGCCTCCTCTCTATTGATCTCTTACCTCTAGCTCCTCTCTGTCCCCCTCGTCCCTCCCCCCTTTCCTTCCCCCTCTCTCCACGTGCTCATGACTGACCTCTACTTCTCTGCTCCCTCCCTCCCTCCCTCCCTCCCT
>NW_021604617.1:13759487-13823539 GCF_004785775.1 Grammomys surdaster
CCTGTGCCACCTCACTCCCAACCCCGAAGGGCAAGTAGTGTTGGGCAGCAAGCATTCCAGGGCACAGGCAGCAGAGGGTTAATCTGTTTAGTTGTTAATTGGAAGGCTATACAGTAAGCAAGAGACAAGAGTGACTTGGAGTTCAATGTCAGCCAAGCTGAGCCTGAAAACTCAACAGTTACCTGAGCTATTACAGAGGACATGTTAGGACTGAGCTTACAGGCAGTCAGGTATGGTGAATGATAAGCGTCCATCCTTAGCACTATGAGAAGTGGCTGCTAGTATGTTTCAGAGACCACAAACAACAGCTGGGTAGGGGAAATCTAGGAAGAGGGCAAATGTTTGTGTGGTCTTAAACTGAAGTTTTCAATTAGGAAATGGTAGGGGTCACATTGAATGTTAAGTCTTAAACTCAGAGAAGTCAAGGACACAAATGTATCATCAGGAGTCATAGGGACACAGGCAGAAATAAGCTACTGAAGAGGTCAGCTCACGAAATTTGGAAAGGTCATAGGACACTTGCTCCTCTGGAAGGGAGAGGCTAATTAACATTCCTTAGATCACAGGGGTGTGGGAACCAACCTGAGGGTGGGGACACATTCCACAGGATGGACTTGGACCCTTGGCTACCCACAGACAAGGGAAGTCCTTGCCACCTCATTCCCTAAAGACCAATCGATTTAAAAGTTACACTGTTCTGCCAATCATATTGTGCCTAGTTGCTGATTCCCTATTCTACCCCTGAAAAATGTATAAAAACTGGCCAAATGGGCTGCCCAAGGTTGCCGTCTCTCCTTCAGGTGGAGGATGACACCAACTCGTTGGAACAATAAATTCCTCTTGCTTTTTGCATCAATTGCCAGCTCAGCATGGTTTACTGGCAGGGGTGGAGTGCGGTGGGGTGGGGTGGGGAGTCCCTGGTAAGCTATGGCTCGCCAGAGTCTTACACTACCAGTTTCACTAAAACTGCTTAGAATAAGACCTTGAATAAATCGTGTTAAGGGTGAGTGAAAGCAGAAGCAGAAGCTCTAGAATGGGAAAAGGAAATGAGAAATGTCAAGAGACATATTAATTCCAAGACGAGAAATGATCAAGCTGTGGAATTTTGCTGAGGGGTCAAGGACACAAACTGAGAGAGAGCCTGGCGTTGTAATGCAGGCCTGAAATCCTGCTCCTCTGGATGTGGAGGCAGGATCCAAGTCCATCCTTTGAAACATAATGAATTTGAAGTGTAAGAGTCCATAATTTGCTGAAGAATGATATCCCAGACTCAAATGATGTGTAAAAGCAAAGAGTGTTTTATTCTGCAGAAGTCTACCATGCTGGGATCTCCCATTACCATGATAGACAACCAAATGAGCTGGAGGGCCTGATTTAAAGCACATTAAGGGATTCTGGGGTAGGTGACCTATATCTTGTTCCATCTCTAGGGACATTCATTACCAGGGTATGGGAGCTGGAAACTGTTGCTGGGGAGGTCTGGAAACTGTTGCGGACCCATTGTCCTTGCCTCAGGCCAGGTGGCAGGGCAGCTTCTGAGGTCTGGACTTCCCTGGACTTGCTCAGTTCTTGTAAACAGAGAGTTTCCAAGTTCTTATCTCCTGAACTGTCAATTTGAAGTCTTTCATGGAGTCAGGAGTCAGACTAGCCTTCTCAGAGACCAGTCTAAGTTACATGGAACTATCTCAATTGAAACAAATCTCCTCCAACAGATCACAAAAGGAGACATCTCTGTCGCACCATGGTGTGTCTTAATATGCGTGTAATGAAAATCAAGAAACAAGATTATAGGTGAATGGTTCTGTCTACATAAAGTCTGAAAAAGTAATCAGGCAGAAATAATCTTCAGCTTTTGAAATCAGAAACATGCTGAAGGAAAGGGGACCAATGAAGTTCTGTGAGTGTGTAGAGATGTATGGGGGAAGGGGATGTGAAATGATGGAAGGAAACCAATGATGGAAGGGAAGGGGAGGTCTCAGCAGGCCCATGCTTAGGCATCTCTTCTCCCAGAGGGACCAGCCACACGACAGTATAGCATAGAATAAAGTTTATTCAGGGGATGGGGAGGGGAACCAGGAGGGAGGCAGAGAGAGAGAGAGAGAGGGAGGGAGGGAGAGAGAGAGAGACAGAGAGAGGAGGGAGGGAGGGAGGGAGGGAGGAAGGGAGAGAGAGAGAGCAGAGAGGTAGAGATAGAGGAATAGAGGCCGACCATGACCACGTGGAGAGAGGGGCAAGGGAAGAGGGGGGAGGGGGCAGAGAGAAGCTGGAGGCAAGAGAGTAAGAGGGTAAGAGAGCAAGAGGGAGAGGAGGGGGCAAGCAGCCCCTTTTATAGTGGGCAGGCCTACCTGGCTGTTGCCAGGTAACTGTGGGGAGGAGCATACCTGGCTGTTGCTAGGTAACTGGAGGTGGAGTTTAGACAGAATACTAACACATGCTATACCTCAGAACGACTGGGTTTCTCTCAGTATCAGGATATTTCCTGGTTGGGTTTTACTTTATGAAAAGCCATCAAGTTTCAACACAGATACTTCTGTTTTATTCTGCAATTTAAAAAAAATCATTAATTGAAATTGAGTTGAAATCTGAGAAAAGGTCGTCCTTTTGATGGAACTTCTGCCAGTAAAATTTATTATAAAGTAAAGTGCAAAGCTTTACATAAAAACCCCACTTATCAGGGAAAATACATTTAAAGCAGCACAATGATTAAATATAACACAACTGCTAGATATGTTTTTATGGTATATTAAAAATTTATGTTAGTAAAGCATTGCAAAGTGTTTTGGGGGTCCCACTTGGGGTTTGGTAATAAAGACATGGAGGCATCTGTATAGTATAAGCCCTTTCACTGGGGGTGAAAGCCATCCAGACTCCATCCACCTCTCCTATCACTGTAGACCATATGGTTGGTTCTCCATCTGCCTGCTCTGCCCTCTCCCAGCTACAGCTTCTTTTTAGTGTTACACAAAAGGCACCATTAACAAGTCAATATCCGCATTCCAAAACTTCTGCTACAATACGGAAATGTACATCACATGTAAATGTAAAACAGTTACAGTAAAACACATATAATCTAATTAAAATTTACCTTAAAAGATACAGGCGAGAACAGTAGATCTGAAAACAACTCAATGATGCCCACTGAGAGAGAGGAGCCCTAAGTAAGTAGTACCAAGCATTGAATAGTACAGACATCACTGAGCAGAATGATAGTCAGTAGAGATAACAAGCCCTTCTTCAAGACAAGTATTTGTCTGTTCTTGGGAGGGGTCTGTGGTGGGGGTGTTCCATGGTACTTGTAAGCCTCTAATATTTTCTCAAGAATAAATTCACTTTGCCTGAAATCCACCAGGAAAAGTGACAGGAGAAAGCAAGCCTAGAATATTCTCAAATTTCTGTAGCAAAGGAAGACATACAGAGATTAGCACCTACTCTGGGAAGGAATCTCAATGCAGCCCAAGATGGAACTTTCTCATTCTGTGTCTTAACTAATGGTTTCTGTGTGGTGGCTTAACTTTTGAGGATGCAGATGAGGTAACTGTACATTTAATTCCCTTAAGTTATCCATTTTAGACCTAAAATGCAGTTCATTTTTCTCTAAGCTTCGTAAACTCTAGGACATGGGATAAAAGTAAAAGCAGATGAAATAACATAGCCCAAATTACAACAATAATATCTTCCTTCTTGCTTGTGATGGTTGCATTTTACAAGTTTTAGAAGTGAAATATTAAAGTAGCAGAGGTATAACATAACGTTTGCATATGTGTGAGCTTTTAAGAAGGTGGACTTAACAAGCCAATTTGCTTTCAACAGCTTCTCTAAGACTGAGTGTGTGTGTGTGTGTGTGTGTGTGTGAATTAGTTCCAAATATAAAATCCAATTGTCGAGATTTCTTGTTTTTACTGGTACCATCCTTGTACTACCCCTGAAGACTGGGAGAAAATAGGAAATGTTGACTATGTGTGGCTGCTTTTTCCTGATCCTATATAAACCTCAGCAGGGTGGATCAGCACATGCTCCCAACCACAGTCCCAACCTTGCTCATTCTCTGGTCCTGTGTTCTGCCTCTCCACTGGTGGTGTTGGGATGCTGCAAATACACGGGCAAAAGGAGGACTAGGCAAAATCCTGGGTGGGGAGTCCACAGTCCACATCTCCTTTTGAGGCATCAGAGTACCCATGTATGCCGGTATGGAAAGGGAGATGGGGGAGAGGGGCAGGCAGGAACCTGGACCAGTTTAGACTGAGTGTTAGAGGGGCAGGAGAAGAGAGAAGGTGTTTCAGGAGTCTAATTGATAGGGTTCATTTAGGTGAAGACCTTCCCCATGACAATCTTTAATAAAGCAGCCCCTTGAGACGATCTTCTCTTGTTCATATTTCTTTATGGGTGGTGGGCATGGTCACATATGCTCTATTGTGGTCAACCAGGGATTATGTAATTTGAGGGAAGACATGAGACTATCCAGGAAGAGAATGTCATTGGCTGAAGGCTAGGCTACTGAGATACTTCATGAAGAGGCATTCCAGGTGATGTGTTATGTTAGATGTAATGGTTATACATTCCAAAGCAGGTACAGAGGCAGGGAGGGGGAACTTCCATTCCTTCTGTCTCAGATCTCTGAGATCCGTGGGTTTGAGCGTGCACTGCCTCACCAATTTTTATTAGCATTTCTTCTAGGCTCTGCCCAACAGCTACCTAGCAACATACAAGCCTGGCTTGCTATGAAAAGACTGTTTGCGCTTCTATCTATCTATCTATCTATCTATCTATCTATCTATCTATCTATCGCCTCTCTCTCTCCTCCCCTCTCTGTTCTCTCTTTCTCCCCCCCTCCCTGGCTGTCATCTTCCCTTCTTTCTGTCTCCTCTCTCTTTCTGTTCTTTTCTCTCCCCTTTCTTTCTCTGCCTCTACTCCAAGTAAACTTCACTTTATTCTAAATTCATCAATCATATGGCTGGCCCCTGAAGAGTGTGCCTCAGCATTGGCCTGCTAAGGCACCTCTCCTGCAGCACCATGCTGCCACATTACAAAACATATGACTTATGTCTTTCTGGTGGCACAGTACACATCCCCTACACTCTCTGAGAGATTTTCTTTTCCAGAAGGAAACTTTCATGTCTCCTGTTTTTGTGTTTTAAAATAAGTGAAAAGAACAAGCACCATGCAGGTATTCTTCCCCCAGCTTTCTCTTCACTCAACAGATCTGTGTTTCTAAAGCAAAATGTACATGAAGTTTTAAACACTGTTGAATAACTAGCCCTATTAATAGGATGGACAGGCGCAGTTACTACAGTGAACACTAGGTGTCAGATTTAAGCTACAAACTATTTCTTCTAACAAGGGGTGTACTTAAATCATCTCTAGTAGTTTCCTTAGAATTTTGCAGCATTTTGAACTATTTTTAGAAAATTCTATATAGAAGCTTGCTTGCCACATTAACGTATATGAACATTTAAAAATATTGATATATAATATAATACTCTTGATTCAAATTATTTTGACAAATTATTCCACTTGATTTATCCAGTAACTGAAATATATTTTGTCTGAAATTAGAAACACTTAAACTAAACAGCTTTCAGACTGCTAACCTATTGAGAAAATAAATCTTGGAGTCTTTTCAAATTTTTTAAAAATTTTTTCAGGTAGTAGAATATCAGAAATTTAGATATGTTAAGTTTATTTATTGTCTTATTTATTGTCTTTTTGTTATATATTTATTATCTTAAATTTCCTGTTGTGATAAAGTACACCGAGAAGCATGACATAGTGTAGAGAAACACATCTTTTATCCCTGCACTTGAGAGGCAGAGTCAAAAAGGTATCTGTGAGTTGAGGTCAACCTGGTCTACATAGGAAGTTCTAGGCCAGCCAGGGCTACAAAGTGAGACCCTGTTTCAAAAAAAAACAAAAAAAAAAAACTGTGTTGGGGTAATCTTTTTGTGTACTGTGTAAAGATTGTCTTTGTATTATTCAAATGCTGATTTCTTTACTGGCAGAGAGTTGAGAGCGGATCAGACTTTGATATTGTTATACATATGGCTATATCATATTTTGTAAACACCCCTCTATTACCTTCTGATTGGTCTAGTAAAATTCTGATGGCCTATAGCAAAGGAAGAAAGAACAGGCATGACTTCTGTAGAAATAGGAACTCTGAGAAAGAGTCAGCCATGGGAGGATTCGCCAACTAGACACATAGCAAGAAGCAGGCTAGGCCTGAAGGAGAGTAAGTAACAAGCCACATGGCAGAACATAGATTAATATATATGGGCCAACTTAAGATATATGAACTAGTTGGGATCAAGAGTAAGCTATAGGGTCTTGGGACCAAGACCTAAAGCTATAATTGATAAAGTCTCCATGTCTTTATTCAGAGTTGAGGTGGATGTAGAAAGATCTACAGATACATAGATCTGTTGTCAGGAAGAAAAAAGAGCAATGAAACTTGCGCCCAACTACTTTCTCCTTTTTATATGTTTAGGATCTCTGCCCAGGGAATGGTGTCACCCACAGTGGGTGTATCTTTTTACCTCAACTAACTTAACCAAAATAATACAACAAGTGTGTTCAGAGGACCATGTCCCAAATGCTTCTGTATTTCAAGAAGGCGACAAATGAGGTTAGCTTTCAATTTTACATTTCAAATGTTATCCCTTGTTTGACATTTTGAAAATTACTTTTAACTGCAATTTTTAAAATAACAGTAGGGATTAAATCCCATGTAGCTGGGTACATATGCAACAGTCAAAAAAGCCCATTTCACAGGCTTGCTGCTGATAGTAACAAGGATAAAAAAGTGTATGTATCTACCTAAAATTCTGCTCTTTGAGTTTATATTACCAACATCACAAAATACAACAGTACTAACAGATACGGCAAACATTTTTTAAAAAATAAATCCTTGAATCAAAAATGATATGAAGCCAGGCAGTGGTGGCGCATGCCTTTAATTCCAGCACTTGGGAGGCAGAGGCAAGCAGATTTCTGAGTTCGAGGCCAGCCTGGTCTACAGAGTGAGTTTCAGGACAACCAGGGCTACACAGAGAAACCCTGTCTCAAAAAACCAAAAAAAAAAAAAAAAAGATATGATAACAAAGGTGGAGTAATAATAATTTTGCTCTGGTTTGCAGAAATGCTTATTTTAAAAAAATCAGAAAAGATGACAAAGTTGTCATTTTGCACTACCCACTTTAATAATCAATTCTAGCAAGGAGAATCCATTGCCAGCATGGCAGGGTTGCTGGGAAACAGAGTAATGATACAGTACAAAGGCCTTGTGCTACAGATCACTTACCAAATGTAATGGGGGGAGCGTACAATTGTAGCCTACTGATCACCATCTCAGATGGGTCCTCAGCACCAAGAACAGTGGAACAGTTTCTTTCTGGGATGCAGTGTGGTATGCTGAGGGTAGTGCTTTGCCAATTCCCAAGTAGAAATCTTGTCTAAAGTATTTAGACAGCCAACTGTGGAGGCTCATGACTTTGATTTCAAGTATTAAGCTAGCTTAGGCTAGAGTGAATTCCTGTCACAAAACAAAGCATGAAATTAAAAGTATTCAACTATTTGCTCTCCATTTAGCAAAAAAAAGTGTTACTAATGTGTTGTATATACAAGAGGATTTAGATAGGCATTTGAAACATCGGATTGATGCTCTTTATCCTATTCAAATGATTGGAAAGAGGTTCAGAGTTTAAGAGCAAGGAACCATCTCAAGTGTCATGCCAAATACTAATGGAGTTATGTTACTTCTAAAATTTACAATGATAGTCATTATAATTATGAAAAAGTTTAAAGACACTTGCAGTGTATTTGGCATAGTTCTAACACCTCTCTGGATGTTTTAACTTTGCACAGTGAAATTATGAATTTAAAGAATGATCCTCTGTTGAGCTTTGATGCTGCAGATACTGTTGATAAAATTATTCATGGATTGAGGTCAGTATTTCTATTTTGGTGAAGCTTCAGGAATGACATATATAGCTTGGTCATGCTAGCCCTTTTTGCCCTGGAAATACTTTTATTCCTGCCCACTGTGTTAAAGCTTGTCTTTAACAACATCAACATGTTGGCAGCCAAAGTACTCAACTTGAAACTGAAAATGGATCCCCAGACAGAGTTATTCATTTAACAGGCTGGCAAGCCAAGGATGGGTAAAATTCTGTACAGAGCCTTACCAACCTAAGACAAAAGTGCAATTCTTTGATAATCTATATTCCACAATGGGTAAGGAAGGTATTCTTTGCAGAACGACCTAAGACAAGTTCAGTCTTGTTTATGAAATAAAAAAGGGGGTGATATGGGGGGGGGGGTTGGGGCTTCCTGGCAGGAATCTGACATTGGCCAAGGACAAGGAAATGGACTTCAGGTAGGAATCTTACATTAGGCTAGAACAAAGAAGCAATTTCAGGCAGAAATATAAATCTTAGGCTACAACGAAGAAATAATTTCAGGCAGGAATATAAGTCTTAAGCCAGAACAAAGAAGTAGGCTTCAGGCATGAAAATGACTTTGGGCTAGGTCAGGGAAGTAGGCTCAAATATTTGGTCATCCTAAGCCCTTAGAAATAGTGATCATGGGACTTTGTTTATTGCCTTGCTTGTTCTCTGACTATCTGTGTTTATTGTCTTGCTTGTTCCTTGACTATTTGCATCTATTGTATTGCTAGTTCCTCAACCTAGAACTGACCTTAACACTTGCATGTAATTAAAATTGTATAAAAGCAAAAAGGAGGAGGAGGGATGGGATAGGGGGCATATAGAGTGGGGAAATGGGGATAATATCTAAAATGCAAATAAATAAAATATCCAACAAAAGAAAGTATTCAACTAAAGTTGCACATGGTACACACTGTTATCCTGGCACACAGCTGTAAACAGGGGGATTCCCAATAGGAGGATATGCAGTGAGACCCTAAAGCAAAACAAAACAAAATCTAGTCATAATAAAACAATCTTAAAAACTTAAAATGTGGAACATATTAGCAGACAATATGCTTCAAAAGTTGGTATCATTGGAAAAATTACAAATACTTCATTTCATCTTATAAGACAGCCAAAAGACTTAACTATAATTGACAGACCTCCAGGGGAATAGGGTAAAAAATGTGTTTTGAGATCTCCAGACAGCTAAACTTGACTTTTATGTCAAGTTGCAGTTATAAGTTAATGTTAATTTTCCTAGATATTATAGTGGTCAAGTAATTACACAAGAATTTATTTTAAATAATTTTGCCAGGCTTACAGTAAATCTTATTTATATAGATTAATTTGAAATTTTCCTAGTGAAAGATATATAAAGGTATATACTGGTTTATACATTGTGTGTGTGTGTGTGTGTGTTAGTGTGTGTGTGTAGAGAAAGAATAGAAAGAATGAAGATAATGTAGATGATAAAATATTAGTAAATGAAATACAAGGTTTATAGCAGCTTATTATATTATCATTTTAATTATTTTATGTTTAAATCTGAATAAAACTATTACTTGAAAGTGAAGATTAAAGAGACAGCTCAAACTATAGAAATAATTTTTTTTTTTTGGGGGGGGGTTTGGTTTTTCGAGACAGGGTTTCTCTGTGTAGCCCTGACTGTCCTGGACCTCACTCTGTAGACCAGGCTAGCCTCGAACTCTCGAACTCAAAAATCTGCCTGCCTCTGACTCCCAAGTGCTGGGATTAAAGGCTTGCGCCACCACCGCCCAAAAAATTCTATTTAATATAATACAAATGTTATTTTCACTCTGGTCAAGCAAGCCCACAACTAGGAATTATCAATAGATCTTTAATTTCCAATGTCTTATGTTGCTTTAAAACCTCAAGTGAGAGCACTAGCAATGGACGATGGAAAACTGATAGAGGAGGAACTCTGGTATGAAAAACTGCATTTCCAGAGAAGAAAGGAGGCAAAGTTCTGTTGGATTCTAAGATCCAAACTGGGGGACACACTCCCACAGAAGCCCTCACAGACAGCAGATTCGATGCAATAGCAAGAGCTTTATTGATAACCAGTGCACTGGGGTTCCCTCCCACACAGGCAAGAGGAACCCCAAGCCAAAGCTAAGAGCAATTCTTATACCATTTCTACAGAGTTCAGGAGGGCAGTTTTACAATCACCTCTTAAACAATAACCAAAAAGGCTGACCTCAACAGCCGTTCCCAGGCCTGGTTTCTAGGTAACTCAGATTTGCACATTATCTTTATAACAATGAATGTTAGCTAAGTGGCTTCTGTTTGCCCAGGTTTATTGTGATAAGGGTCCAGCTTCCTGATAACCTCTTATATTGGGCCCTTCCCCTGGAATGTGTGTGTAAGTCTTTGGAATGTGTTCCTCCCGGGATGTGTCCTGGGGCAGTTAATTTTTGAGTTTAAACTGAAACCTGAAATTCCTACAGTTCATGGGGCAAATAGTACTGTAATTGACAGAAACCAAAAAGGCATGAATTAACTCAACAGCACTGTCAAGAAGTCTTTAGCTCAGCTATAAAAACAGAGTAGGTATAGCTGTACAGAAGCAATTAAAAGAAAACAAAACTCCTTCCTTCATACAGGAGGAATAACATTTACTGGCAGGTAGTATTCTAAGAGCTTTATAGATAGTAATCTAACCTATACGTTGCTACTCCAATGTTCCCCTTGATTAAATCATGGCAAGATGAAATTTAGTATCCTGCTTAAAGTTTTACAGCTAGTATATAACAGAAGTAGGAAGTAAGGTTACAAAGATGGCTCTCACAATCCTAAATTTCTATACTGTATTGGTCTAGAAATCAAAGGAAGTATTGCATCAAAACAGTTCTATTAGTTTCTTAATGAAATTACAATGTTGAAAACAAATAAGTAGAGCGAGACTTTAGACTTTGTTGGGTGCTCCTTTAGAAGAGGTCGAGACAGAAATGGTGAATTCAAAGCTAGCCTGAGCTACATACACACGGTGAGCTCTAGGCTAGTCTTGAGTGACCCAGGAGAGAAAGCATCTGCAAAAGAAGTTGAGCCCAAGGGTTAAATTGTCTGCCCCCAGGTTCAGTGTGCTGTAAGAAAGATACAATAACAGGAAGGAGAGAACACTGGCTCAGAGCAGTTTTTCAACTTGGTTCACACCTGGGACCATGTCTGTTCCTCTAAACTCTGAAAAACTTTGTGGTTTGGCCCAAGCTAACTGCTTTTCATTGGCTCCTGTAAGCTGCTTTCTAGCTCTTCCACGCCTAGCAACAAAATTTGTATAAAAGACTAATGTTTTCTGTAGAAAGCACACATTTCTCTTCTGAGTAGAGCTGTCACCTAGCCTTCAGCTAATAAACTCTTGAGACTTCACCATCTGGCATTTGTTTTCTTATTGAGTTTGGGCTCTAAGACTTTAGAGAACAAAGATTTAATGTGAATTAAAACTATAATGGTTTCTCATTATTGCAGCCATTGCCGTCTGAGCTACATGGTGAGATCTTCTTAAGAAAGAAAGAAAGGAAGGAAGAAAGAAAGAAAGAAGGAAGGAAGGAAGGAAAGAAAGAAAGATAGAAGAGACAGAGAGAGGATGGAGGGAAGAAAACAAGAAAAGAAAGAGAAAGAAGAAAAAAGAGATTGAAAAAGAGAAGAGGAGAAAAAGGATGAGGATGTTGAAATAATTTTTTTTTACATTGTGTCTCTGTATTTTCAATTATTAATTCTGTATTGGCAAACAGCAAATTCTGACAGTATATTGGTATTGTCATTTCTATGGCCCATCATCAACGTTTCCTATTTTATAAATATTCATCCTTCCTCACCTGCCTACAGACAATGTAGAATATCATCAGAGGTTGTCTTACTACTGTAATAAAGATCTGATGGCCAATAGCTGGAACAGGAAATGGAAGGCCAAACTTGTAGCCAGAGAAATGACACAGGGGAAGAGAGCAGACTTAAGAGATTCAGGAGAGATGCAGTAGGCACAGCAAAGCAGAGGGGTACAGAACATGCCATGTAGTGTTAGCCACATGGAGGGTTTTAGGCTAGAATAGTCTGGTAAACTTTAAATGCTAGCTGGAAGACTACCCTAGGAAACAGCCTAAGCTTTAACCTATATAGAAGATTTTGTGTTATTATTTATACCACTGATGGGGCCAAAGAAAACCCTGGTATTGGGGAAGGAGGAGGAAGAAAAGGAGGAGGAGGAAAAGGAGGAGGAGGAAAAGGAGGAGGAGGAAATGGAGGAGGAGGAAGAAGAGGAAGAGGGAGGAGAAGGAGAAGAGGAAGAAGAAGAGGAAGAAGAAGAGGAGAAGGAGGAACAGGAATAGGAGGAGGAGGAGGGGAAGGAGGAGGAGGAGAAAGCAGCAGAATAATAATAATAATAATAATAAAGCAGAAATGTGAAAGAAAACAGGAAACAGGAAAGGGGAAAGGGAAAAGGAAAAAGAGAGAGAAGAGGAAACAGAAAAGTTGAGGAGATTGTAGAGAGCTTGAGAAACAGTAAATGGAAATCAAAACCAGCTCAATCCATTGCATTCTGCTCAAGCCTTGCCCTTAAGAAGTGGGGAATATGTACAAAACGGAGAGAAAAAGAACAATTATTACTTGTGATGGTTTGAATATGCCTGGCTCTGGAAGTGGCACTATTAGGAGATGGCGTCTTGTTGGAGTAGGTTTGTCTTTTTGGAGGAAGTGTGTCACTGTGGGGTGGGCTTTGAGATTCTATGCTCAAACTGCCCAGCGCAGTAGAAACCCTCCTGGCTGCCTGCAGAAGACAGCTTCCTTCTGTTTGCCTTTGCATCAAGATGTACTTCTTTCTAGAGTACCATGTCTGCCTGGATGGTGTTAATGGACTGAATCTCTAAAACTATAAGCTCGGCCCAATTAAATGTCTTTAATGAGAATTGCCTTGTTTATGGTGTCTCTTTAGAGCAATAAAACCCTAAGACACTACTAATCCTTTCTTTGAGCTGATAGACATCTTCAAACAACTTGCTTGCAAATCTGGGAAAGGGCAGACAGTATTATGGCACTGTTATGACAGTGTTAGGGCAGAACAAGTATGTCCTCATACTCTGTGAATATAACATCACTTCTATGGTTTTTCAGAACCCCAAAAAACATGAGGTGTGGTGGACAAGCAGAGACAAAGAGAAAGAGAAGTAAAGTTTAGACAGTGATGCTATAGGAAGAAAAGCAACCTTACGTCCTTAATTTTTGATGTGATCAAGACTAACTATTGTTAGTTGTTACTGATCGTCGTGAACAAAATGCCTTACATACATAATTTGTAGAGCAAGGATTTAATGTGGATTGAAGGCATAGTGTCTTCTCATCAAAGCTGCTCAGACCCATGTCCTTGGGCAAATTATCAGAGACACAGACATGTAGCAGAGTCTGTTCTTCACTTCCTGGTAAATAGGAAGCAGTGAGAAATACTCAGGAACAGGTACACCAGGTATGCACTTTGAAGACGCAGCCACAGTGAGCCAGTCCCTCCAGCTAGGTCTCACCCTTTCCTAAAACAGTTCCTCTAGTTGAGGCCGAGCTATCAAATGTGTAGCACACATTTCTTATTCCAACCATAGCAGATACAAAGATACTGACACTAACTCACTAATCTCAGAGAGTTCAATTTAAAGTATATACTTAGTGTGAATGTATTGGGTCAAAGGTTAAATTCTTTCTCTGGCAACATTACATGCTTCTGTTGAAGAAGTATGCTTTGCTTATGTTGAAGTTGCTTAATAGTCTGAAGAATCCTAGGTCTTGGTTCCTGGCATTGACTGTGTTTATTACTGGTGGCACAGTTTCCTGTTCTGTAAGATGCTTGTTTATTACCAGAGAACTGAGCCCTAAATTGATCTCTGACAGAAGAAAATTATGGTGAATTTACTCTTGAATATTGCAAATAGCCAACAATTAATTCTAATTTAAAATTTCTACAAACACCTATTTACTAATCATAATGTCATATATAAATATTATGGTATACTTTAAATATACATATATATTATTCCTTGTGATTAACTGTATTCTTTGTCTTTTAATCAGGGATTTCAAATTATCTTACCAACAGTACTGTACACAGGATTCAGCACCTCTTCTATGGCATGAAAGTGCTTAAATGTTTCATATATTTCTGTAATGAAAGGATTAGGGACACAGAACACATGTTGGATAAAACTAAGTTTCTTTGATCTTCTCCCACAGACATACATAGAGGGTAACTCAAAGTGTTTTTTTTAAAATCCATATTGTAAACATTGTCGAGGAGACAGCCAGCCAGATAGTTCATCTAACAACTTGAGCTCTGTCTCTAGGATCCACATTATGGAAGGAAAGAGGTGATTCCACAGTTGCCCACTGGCTTCCACTTGGGTGCTGTGGACAATACATGAAAATGTACACACACACACACACACGCACGCACGCACGCACACACACACACACACACACACACGGGCAATCATATGCATGTTTAACTTCCATCTTTCTGACTATAAGGAACTGATAAAAACCATGTAGTAAGAAAATGGAAGACTTAGAAATCAAAGAGGTTTGATATATGTACATGTACATATATGTATATGTATGTGTGTGTGTGTGTGTGTGTATGTGTATATATAGCATAGCATTCATGTTGCAGGATATTTGATCACACTGTGAACCCCAAGATTGTATACTGGAAAAATCTGTTTCTAGTTGTGGTTTGGCTCAGCCTAGCACATGCCTTTAATCTCTGAGAGCTTTCTATTTATTGTAAAAGATTGAATAAAGTCAACCACAGGTCAAGAACCAGAGCAAGCAACCAGTTTACAGGGAGTGAACATAGGAAAAAAATCCATAGAGAGTGAGAGGAAGTCAGGTCAGATAGAAAGATACCCAGGAAGTAGAAAGGTGGGAAATTCAGTTGGAAGGGTTTTTAGAATTGTCTGGAGGGGGAGAACAGGTCTTCCCCCCCCCCCCACTTCCTAGGAAGTTCGTTGAGGAGGAAGGTCAGCTGAATGATTTCTCTGTCTCTCTGAGCAATAAGCTTTCACCATAGCATTTGGCTCCTGAGTCTTTGGTAAAATCTGAACCATGCAAAAGTTGAAGTCATGGGGGACATGTGGAAAGGCTTGTTTTTCTTCTCACAGTCAGGGTGTATTAGTCACAGGGACAGCAGCTATAAATGGAAGTGTGATTAAGCGCTCCATTAAAATTGTAGTCTTCAAGATTATTCATAATGAGATTAGGTTTTATTTATACTGAGTCACCTCATATCTTCTCAAACTTATACTTTGTGCTTATTGATATTATTGATTAGGTTCCTCTTTGGGGGATTTGATCTACCATATGTAGTAATTTGGTTGCATAAAGTTAGATGTTTTTATGTATTGCCTCAGAGTATTTAGCTGTTAGGTTTAAAGAGGAAGGGAACAGAAAAAAAAAGTAAGTGAAATGTCAAATATTTTATTAAATACTAGGTATTATAAATAATAGGTATGTGGGGGAGAAGGAGTCATTGAGGGAGAGAAAAGACAATAAAATTGCAGCCTTGTTAACCATTGAGATAAGGAAGAGGAATAAGAAAAGAGAGTTAAGAGCTGGCTATGGTGGCACATGCCTTTAGTTCTAGCAAGAGGATCTCTGTGAGTTCCAGGGCAACCTGGCCTACATAGCAACCTTCTGGATAGCCAGTACTATATAGAGATACCGTGTAAAAAAAAAAAAAGAAATAGAAAGAAAAGGAGGGAGGGAGGAAGGAAAAGAAAGAGAAAGAAGACACACAGAGAGAATAAATGATATTATTCTGGACATTTGGATTTTTATATGAATGAAGAATATTCTGTAGCAATTCAGCAGAAATTACTCAGGGACGGTTTTTTATTAGATCAGACTGGTTTTTATTAGGTCAGATTGTAGTGTGACACAAGCCCCAACTTTTCACTGAGATTAAAGCAGATTTCTTTCTCTGGATATTTATCAGCTGCTCCAGCTCTGCTGGGTTCTATTCTGCTCTATTCAATGAGTTGTCTTCATTATGGGATCATGGCCAAGACAAGAATCTTGATCCAGGTCAACATCAGGGCCAGTTGTGCGATGACTGCAAGCTTCTATATACAGGCTTCCAGTGTCACGAATATCTGTGTGTCATGTACTCAGAAAGCATGTGGGCGAACCCAACATCAGTGGAGCAAAGTTCGTTCTCATACATAAAGCCTTGCCAGTCACATGGTAAACAAACAACAAACCAGATGGAGGCTTCCATTTCAGATGGCGAAGAAAATAATTTGAGACAGCAGCCCTGTCTGCTGTAAGAATGGACATTAGCAGCTGCGTCAAGAATAACTCTAAATTTGAGAAGTAACAAGATGCAGGATATAGTGAAGCCACGAGTATGGACAATATTATGGACATTATTTTTAACTTGTGAGAAATGTAAAAATAACTAGGTGTGTGTGGTAGTACATGTTCTTAATCTCAGCACTCTGGAGCTGGAGGCAGGTAGATCTCTTTGAATTGAAGGCCCTCTATAGTGAGTTCCCAGTCAGCAAGGGCTACATAGTAAGACCCTGTGTAGACAAATAAACAAGACCAAAAGAAATATTGATCTCTTCAAATGTGTCTGTTTACCTTTTTATTGTGGCTCATAATGTTGTCTTATGTAGAATACTCTGCAATCCCCATACAGTTGTCAGCTGGTTCAGATTTCATCTTGTGACTGAACACTTGATGTAATTTAAGAAGAGGAACTTTTAAGTTTTGGTTCAGTTTCCACAGTTAGAGAAAAGGGTTGCTTGGCTCTGTTACTGTAGGCCTTTGGTGAGTCCAAGCACCATGGGAGAAGGGACTGGAAAGTGAGAACTCTTACCTCATAGCAGTCAGGAAGCAGAAAGAGACAGCTCAGAGCCAGAACACAATGTGGCCACCATAATGATATGGCCTCAGTGACATACTTTCTCCAGTTAGGCCCTCCTCTAAAAGTTTCCCAGGCCTTCCCAAATAGATTCACCAGCTGGGGACCAAGCCTTCAAACTTTAATACAGATTTTACAACTTTACTTCTCAGTTAACTGGTTTTCCATTTATAAAAGTCAGTGGATTGGCAAGAAGGCTCAGTGGTGAAGAGCATTTGCCACTCTAGCAGAGGAACAAGTTTGTCTCCCAACATTCATGTAGGACGGTGCAGCTCATAACTACCTGTAGCTCCGGCTACAGGGCAGCCAGTGACCTGTTTTGGCTTCAATGGACATTTTTGCTCATGTAGACATAGCCACACACAGACATGCACATACACATAATTATAAAAAAATAAATTTAAAATGTTCTAAAAGCCAACAGTAGTCCCCAGAATATTTTTCAAATATTTTTATTGCTGTGTAAAATAGTAAATATTAAAGAATAAGAAAAAGGTTTTGTAGGCTGCTCCAGTTTCTGAGTGGGATCCTATTTACTAGGTAAATACTTCAAGAATAACTGATAGCATTCTTCATTCAGCTGAGACATGGAGCCTGCTAAGACCGTCTACAGAAATAGCTTATTATTCTTTTGTACCGGTTTTCTTTTACTAAAGACCAGATGTTCTTGGTATCCTTACAACAAAAGCTGTTCTCCTTAAACAGGTTTAGGTTGATAGATCTGGTTAGACAGTCAAAGCAAAATATAAAATGGGTGGAAGGCTAAATAAGGAAAAAAGTCAGTTGGGGATCCAGGTGCTAACATTGGGGCTGGTGAAACTCTTTCCTTCTGGTTTGCAGATAGCTCCCTCCTAGCAATGTCTTCCATCCACCTCTGTCCTTCCTGTCTGATACAGTTCCATCAGATTGAGGGCATGACCCTTAGGCTTCATGGTATCTTTATTATCTACTAAATATCTGATTAAGTAACAGTTGGAATTCCATTTTCAATTCTTGTGTTTAGTAGGTATGTATGTACTCAGCCCAGAGCTGTTCGTTTGTACAGCGTCCAGAGAAAGTACCCAGACCAAAATATGTAACATTTCACTTTGTTGGAAAAGTCTTTCTCAACTACTCTAGCTTTAATCTACTTTATTTCTCCTTGATGACATTTATTTACTATAAATTCTGCTTAGGAAGCTGCAGTTCTTAATGTACATTCTATGCTTTCAAAATGAAATATATGTACATACATATATATACACACACATATATACTTTTTGTATTATTCATCCAAATAATGACAGTCATAAAAATAATGCAAAAAAAAAGGAAGAAGAATCCTAATCAAATTTTGTCACCTGTGCTTGCATCTCCTAACAGTGCAAAGCTTGGTAAGATGTTGGCATCACGATAAGCAAGAGAATGGGCGTGTTGACCTTTGCCCTCTGCCCTTCTCCCTCTAGACCTCTATGAAGCAAACATTTTGTCACCAAGAATTATTCAGCACTTTCCATATCTCACACGAGTGAGACCACACAACATATGTCCTTCTTATCAGAATACTGCATCATCAACCGATGACTCATTTCTCCATTCCTCATTATTGCTGGTCAGTATCTGACTGTGTAAGTCAGTCAGTCAGTGTTTATTTGTTTGTTTGTTTGTTTATTTATTTATTTATTCACTCATTCATTCACTGTGTCTGTCTGTCTGTCTGTCTGTCTGTGTGCACATTCTTATGCACATGGAGGCTTGAAGACAATCTTAGAGGTTCCTCCGGTGCTACCCCACCTAAAAAACATTGAATGGACACACAGTAGTTGTTTGTACTTTCAGGGTTCACTGTATCATTTCAATATGTTTCTTTTTCTTCACTTAAAGGTTGCCTTAAAGGTGATCTGATTCAACAGTTCTGAACTGTAGTAGCTGTTAGAACCATCTGGAAAGATGTAAACATGTGATCTGACCACATTCCATCACAGTTACAGTAAAATCTTTCAGAAAAGCCCAGATAGCATATTTTTAAAACACTTTGCTGGATTATCCCCGTGTCTGGTTAAGCTTAAGAATCACCGAGGTATTTTAAACTCACGTGTAACTTGGAAGTTGGGTTACAAGGCGACTGGAGGTGAATAATGCTTTTGTTCTAGGAAGGCTTGATTGACGACATTCCGTTTGGCTCATTACTTCCTGGGTGCTGGAAGGGCTGCGGTTACTTTCCCATGATCTGAGAACTGGTTGCTAGACCAGTGTTTCAACTCTTGGATGTTAGATCCGATAAGGGAAGAAAGCTGTAAAATATTAATGTGGGTATACATTAAGCCAGGAGACTGCACGCAGTTGCTATATCTACAGGAAGTAGAATTAGAATAACCGACAGGAACATCGTAATACAAATCTATGAAATAACTTTTGTTGGCTACAGAAGTAGGTATGCAATGGAATCCTTTTTAGAACGTTCAATATTCAAGTCCCTGGGTGCCCAGTATAGACACACACACACACACACACACACACACAGAGAGAAAAGGGAGAGATAACCACCCTTCTGAGTTTAACCTGTAAAATAAGAACACCAACAAAAGTATACACTTAAGTTACAGGAAAAAAAATAGTAATTATAGTTTTTTCTTTTTGGTGTGATTATAATGTAACATTTTTCCTCTCCTTTTCCTTTCTCCAGACCTTCCTATATTCCCTTTTTTGATCTTTTTTCAACTTCATGGCCTCTTTTTTTTTTTCCTGTTATTTCATGCATACGTGTATTATGTATGCACACAGATAATGATAGATGGATAGAAAGATGACAGATCATAGACAGATTCATGATAGAGATATGACAAATAGATAAATAGATAGAGAGATTCCTAAATTTAACCTGCTCAATTTGTATGACTTAATTGTATGTATGTCTTCAGGCCTGACCAAAATTTGGTGTGGGATAACCAACTGGTGTACTCTTCCTTAAAGAAGACTATTTCTCTGACTCCCAGAATTCCTCAGTTGCCTTTAGTTCTTGTGCTTGCCTGAGGCCTCATGGGCTTTTTCTCATTCATTCACTTTGGCCTACTGGTGTCATCCTTGTTTGGCCTACTGGTGTCATCCTTGTTTGGCTTGTGTTTGGAAGTTATGTTGGTGAGATATTAAGGTTGTAACTTCTCACAGTGAATTAATTAAGATCATCTTCTGACTTTTGAGGATATAGTGCAAACTGGAGTTTCACCATTACTGTTCAGTGCAGCTCAGTATAAATGGACTCACCAGCCCTCAGGGACCAGCATGCTTGCAGCTCTCCTAAGTTACTTAGAGAGACGGCCAGTGGGTTCATCTCAGTACTCTTCATACATTTTAGACATCACTTCAGTCTATGAAAACACAGTGTTGTGTGACTCAGGGAAGGGAGACTGAACAGTTCTACACTCATCCCTAAAGGGCCCTCGATAACAAGCCAAAGTCATGATGTCACTTAAGTCTAGTGAACCTGTGAGTTTAGAGGGGTTAATTACAAGAGCATAGGTGACTCAAAGGCAGCTACCTCACCTGAAAGCCCACTCAGCATGACCAATGACTCACTAAACTGCATTCCAGGAGGTCCCTGTACAACTGTCCGACAGCTAGTTCTCTACACAGCAATTGCTACTGTGCATATAACTTTAGGGGCAGGGCTGAAGAATTGCATTCTTTTCAGTAGCTCCCTGAACTTTATAAGTTTTGTTTACTCCCTGAATATCATAAACCTCCTACCCCTCCCCCATGAGAAAATAATTTCATTTGGAGACTATACAGTTACCCAACACACAGTAAACACCATCCTAGAGGAAAGCGACCAAATTTTGTGCCTTCTGAATGTATTTATTCCACGTTTTCTATTCTTGTTATATGCATTGATACATCATTTTCTTCTCATTTAAAAAAGCAAGAGCTCTCTGAGGGGTTTGTCGGTCTCATTCCTTAGCAAATAGTTTCTTCCAATTTCCATTCTCCAATTTAATTCTTCATCTCATCCCGAGGCAAGAAAACCAAGAGGAAGCAGTGATCTTATGGTTTACATTATACTTCCTTCAGACACAGACACTCCAGCTAGAATTCTCCCAATTTTGCTGAAAAGAAGAAATAGATAGTATTCTTCTGGCTGCTTCAAAGGAGCATATTTTTTACAATGTCATACATGCATTTAATGTAATTTCAATACTCTATTCCCCACACTTTCTCTGAAATCCTTCCTATTGCTCTCTTTCCCACCCCTACCAACCTTCCTCAGGTTTGTGACTTCTATTTTTAATTTTTTAAAATTATAATAAAAACACATCATTTCTCCCTTACCTCTCCTCCCTCCAAATCCTCCCAGATACCCTTTGTTGCTTGCTTACAAAAAAGATCATTTCCTCTTTTCTCATTAATTGTTGGGAAGAAACAAAAGAAACTTATTCTAAGTACTACCATTTTGTTTTCAGACTCCATTTAATCAGTGGGAGAAACTTAAGTTTAAGGTTTCAGTCCCTAGGGGATCTGGGTACTTCCCAATAGGTGAAGAGTTTCTATTATAAGGACACAGTTGTCTGAGTCAAGACATCTCAAAGACAGCTTCTCCATCTTGCTGGTAGGGTCAAATTAAATTCATGTTCCCTAGCCCAGGAACCAACTCATATCTTGATTGATGGAAAGTCCCTTGCTCAATCCCTTATGTCAAAATATGATTGGACAATACTACAGCTTACTATGCACCACCTCCCTTTATGGTTCATTCTTTAAATATGTTATAAAACGTCCCTTCAGGGTCATAGTTCAGCTCTGGACTCTGTTCTGTAACAATCTCTGACCCTGTTTGATCTGTAACAGCTTGATTGCAATGACATTTGTCATCTGCATTGGCCTGGTGTTTGAATTATGTTGCATCTATGCTGGATTTAAGTGGACCCCACGACAGTTGCACACATATGTGTATGTAAGTATATGTTCCTAAATATAACCTTCTCAGTCTGTATAATGTTTCTTGTATGTGTGTTTCTGGGGCTGACCATTTGTGATCCATTTAGTTTAATCAGAGCCATCTGTGTGACCATTAGATGGGATTATTTATTGGAGCCTAGCAGGGTGACCATTGGTTATACAACTGAAGACAGTTTCTCTCCGTCTGAATTATTTAGTACCAAATAGCTTAGCCGTAAGGATTAGGTCCCCTAGAGCCCCATGGCCATCCACACCTAACTGTCAAAAGACCCATTCTTGTTCTCACATGGTGCAAGCATCTGCAGCTGTTGTGAATTTGTGATACACGTCTCATAATGTTCATGGACCACCTACATCAGAATTACTTAGAGACTTGCTACAAATCAGTGTTCAAAGCCTAACTCCAAACCAATGGAAACTCAATGGGTGAGAGCAGGGCAGAATGTTGATCTGTAGGTAATTCTCATCCACGCTAGAGTTGAGTTAATACTATGTATGACTCCTGGTTGGTGTCTGTCACTGTACCTCCAGTGAAGAACATGACAGAGACAAGCAGTTTTGCTTCTTCCTCTACTTGTCCCATCACCCAGCCACTGGCATTTAGCACATACTAAGTACTTCCTGATCAAGTCCATGAACAAGACAGAGCCTTACAGTCTTATAAGGACATAAATGAAATGTTGGTCAGGAACAAACATATAACAAAATAGCAACCACGTTTTCCTATTTATCTGTGTCTAACCAGGGTCAATATACTTAAAAATTCTCAAAGATACTAAAGAAATAGCACAGACTTATTTCATTGTGAAGGATAACTGAGTTTAAAGTGCTTAAAAACAGTCCTGTGTAAGGTGGTCAAGAATGTTAGATGTAGGGTAGCTGTGGCCATCCAGCCCACAGCAACTCCATGCTGCTACCAGGATGTCTTTTTATATCATGCTGTTCAGTCTTTCATGTAAGAGCAGAAATTCTCACAATCATGGCTAAATCATTTTACTAAACCAGACGGGAAAACAGTATTTTCCAGTAAAACTAAGAGCTACCATCGAGGATGAACTAGAACGAACTCATGAGAGTCTTTTTTCCTATTGGCTAGTGTTCTTCATGACCCTCAGGCATAGACTATTGTCTAGGACTATCCATAAGCATATCATAGGCATAACCATAAGCTTAGCGATATATGCACACATGGGAACACATGTATGTGTTTATTATCCATGAGGTTAAAAGAGGAGCGCATGGGAAAATGGGAGGAGAATCTACCAAAGGCATAAGAACATAAACTTTGAAGCGCCTTTTAGAGATTTGTTCTTGTTTGTTTTGGTTCTTTTCTAGAAGTTTGTTTCAAGTCAAAGCCTCTTTTCCAGACACGTGATGACGACAACTATAACACAGAGTTCACCGCTGTCTCCACAGATCCTAGTATTCCAAAAGGAAAGTAGGAACTCACAACCCTGTTCCCTAAGATTTGAACTGTTCCAACTGTAAGGACCCAGGAAGAGGACCCCAACTCAAGTCCCAATTAGCGCGCACCCAAGGAGACACGAGAGACTTACTTGATGCAATGGCAAAAGGCAGTTTACTAACAAGGGCCCTTGGATCGAAACTCATCCCACGCAGGGGAGAGAATTCGATGAAGACCCCAGGAAGTTTATAACTTTTATAGGGGGAGGCACAAGGGGGAAGGGAAAAGCGGGAAATTCTGGAGCAGTTACATATGATTGGATATTTCAAACATCAGCACTTTGCGTAGGCAATCATTTTGACAGGTTGGATGGCCCACTATTTTTGACCATGAAGCCTCAGACCTTCTAGGATAAACACCAGGTGGCCCATTACTCACTTGGGCATGTTTAGACTGGTCAAGATATGTCTTTGGTTGTTTCTACATTTCTGGTCACCTTGTCCCTAGAGGGGCTTGATATTTTTATTATGGCTACTCTCAGTAAGCTCAGCAAGCTGTCCTGCAGTCTTTGCCAAGTTGTTTGTGGTCTCTGCTAAGCTGTTTTAATTTTTACCCTTACACCAACCTCACCCTGAGAGCTCATGCCATAGACCTAGAGGTACCATAGAGTACGGGAGGATTAAAATGGACAGGAAATCCTTTTATTTCCAGCACACATTCATGCCGGGGAGTGGGTCTGCCAAGGACTTCAAGGTCAGTCAGGCTACCTAGTGAGTTCCAGGCCAACCAGGACTACAGCATGAGACCGATTCTCAAATAAGTAAGTATTCTTTTCAGAAGAATTTAATTAAATCAAATGATTAAAAACCAACCACAGGCCGGGCAGAAGTGGTGCAAGCCTTTAATCTCAGCACTCGAAGGCAGAGGCAGGCAGATCACTGTGAGTTCCAGGCTAGCATGGTCTACTGAGTCCAGGACAGTTGGGGCTATACAGAGAAACTGTCTGAAAAAAATAAAATAACATAAAAAATTAAAATCAAGCTTACTAGTACCTTCGTGCTTGAAGATTCGCAAAAACAAAATAAGAAATAGTGCTTTGAGAATGTGAGAAGGTCATAGCACCCATGACCTCAGTTTTGGAGAAAAAGGATGGAGGTAGAGGGTAGACGGAGACCTCACTAGGCAGTTTGGGGCTGGAACCAAATATACCAAAAAAGAATTGCGACTATGTCTAAGGGAAGGGAGAAGAGGATCTAAGACTGTGTTTGAAGTGGGTGGAGACCAATGAGGTCTAAAGGCTGAAAGTAGACCAAGATAAGAGATGGGAATTCGCCGTGTGGCCTCAGGCGGCTCCTCTAGTCTGTGACTCGCTCAAGCCACACCCAGTGCTTGCACCGCCCGCGGAGTTTAGCTGGAGTTTTCCTCCGAGACCTAGAGAAAGGGTGGACGTATGAATGATCTCCCTTCCGGGATGGAGCCCGACAGACTCCGGGGGCGCGCTGGGTGCTCAAGGAGCGGAGAGGGGCGTGGGCCACCCTTGTATGCCAGCGTCCGGAATCCCGCGCTCGCGGGGACGGATAGGACCCTATCAGGAGCAAGTGGGGACGTGAGATCTCAGACGGGAGAGAATGTGGATTGCCAGTCCTGGGTCAGAGAGAAAGTGCTTTTTCTTCTGCACCCGGAGAGGTGGTTGGGAACACAGGCGGACTCTGCTTGCGCAGGGCTGGTGGACAGCGAGGACCTTCCCCGGATGATTGGAGACCACCACGATTCCGAACCGAAACGGAAGCTTTCCCGCAGGCGCATTGCCACAGCCCCGCGAGGCCAGCCCGGGGACCCCGAAGCCACACCCAGGTCCCTGTTGGTGCGGGTCGAGGATTACCAGGTGACGGAGGAAGTGCTGTGGACAGCATGGACCAAGGGGAGTATGACCACGAGGACCGAGGAGCGCTCTGTGACCGCGGTCACCTTTCGGACCCAGAGGGACTGACACAGTTTGTGGGGCACCGGAGGCCCAGACAAACCGCGATCGCTCCAAAGACTTGATGCTCGAAAGAAATTAAGCACACAGATCTCTGGAGCCTGAGAAATGTTTCAGGACAGTGGATGAGGAGGAATGTTTGAAGAAAAAATTTTAAGCAGCCTGCGCCATCCTCTGGCTTAAGTGTCTCACGGTAGTTAAAGAGAAAAAAGGTAATTTATTTTTATTTTTATTTATTTATTTTATATTGTCGGTAAATAGGAGTTTGAAAGCGCAAAACCTTAGTCACTTTGCCTGTTGGGGTTTTGCAAGCTACTTGTATTGTCTGTCACCCATTCCTTGTTCCTGTTGAGCAGCCAAAAGCAGAAGAAAAATTTGAGGTCTGCTCTCTGAGCTGTGTAGTGTATAGAGTGGTTGCAGAAAGGGTCTTTGCTTTGGAAACCTTAAAGAATTTTTTTTTTTAAAATTAAATGACCAGGAAGGGGTTCTAGGTACTCTGTACTGGTGTGCAGTTTCTATTCCTATCCATCATGTTTCTATGTTAAGAAGGAGGGAAAGAAAGACTGGAGGGTCGGGGGGGACTTTGGGAGGTTGACCTGTGTTTTGCCGGTAAAATGCAATTTAACAGGGCTTTATAGCAGAGGACATCTTACTTAGTTTGCTACTTAATAAGGAAGGCAGACATGTTGTATACAGAATATCATAAATGGTTATATGCTCTATTTTTATTCATAGCTTTTAACAAGGAAGATTCATAGTTAAGGAGTGGAAATATGGCTCAATGGTTTTAAGAGCTTTGGTTGCTCTTCCAGGAAACCTAGGTTCAATACCCAGCACCTGCACGGTATCTCCAAACTGTCTGCAACTCCAGTTTCAGGGACCTGACACCCTCACGCAGACATGCATGCAGGCAAAACATCAGTGCACATAAAAGTAAATAAATCTTTTTTTTTTTAAAGTACTTGTAGTTAAGATTGGATTGACAGCAGGTGGTGGTGGCGCACACCTTTAATCCCAGCACTTGGGAGGCAGAGGCAGGCGGATTTCTGAGTTCGAGGCCAGCCTGGTCTACAGAGTGAGTTCCAGGACAGCCAGGGCTATACAGAGAAACCCTGTCTCAAAAAAAAAACAAAAAAACAAAAAACAAAACCAAAAACAAGTCTACTATTTTAATTTTAAGTTTAATTTTAAAATTAATTTATCTTTAATTAGATGTATGTGGAGATTTATGTAAATCCGAGGGCAGGTAGGTACATGAACGCCAGAGTCATGGGATAACTTGGAGCTAGAACTACAGCAAATTGAAAATTGGAGAGTTGAGTGTTAGAAACCAAACTTGGCCCTCTGCAACAGTAATCTGAACTTTTGACCACGGAGTGCACTCTCGAGCCTTTTCTGGGTGTTTAAAATGGTCTTAAGTCTACCACTTTCTTTTTTTAAAATCCCATCTGTGCACCACTAGTTAGCCTGACACTCTCAGAGGTCACCATTGGATCCCCTGAAATTAGAGTTAGAGATGGTTGTGAGCCACTGTGTGTGTGTTGGGTATTGAACCTGGGTCCTTTGCAAGTGCTTGAAATAGCTGTAGTAATCTCTCAGGCTCCCCATCATTAAGTTTTTTCGTATTGGGGTGCAATTTGGGATTCTAAGGAGCAAACCAAGCTCTTAAGAGATAGGTGAAGGGTTTGAGTTGTCCCTGTGGGAAGGGGTGTTTGGTAACATAGTAACAAATGAATGGGGCTCTGCTTAGGGGTTGAGGGGGTGGGGTGACGAGTAAACACTGCTCTTACCCTGGTCCTTCCAGGTGTCTTCAGTTACAGCATGAATGGCCTTCAAGCCACCATCTGATCCACCTCTTATCTTTTGCCTGGTCAGATAGCATCCTTCTTTTTTATACCTGAGCTAACTTTGGCCTAGAGGTCACATAGCTTGGGTAGATCACAATCAAGGGATTGTGTGTGCTTACTAAGTAGACAAGGAATGTGGTCATCTCGTGCCTAATGATTTATGGATGACTTTTTCTGAGTCTTACTTCTAGGGGTCCAAATATGCCCAGGTAGGAGTTCTAGGCTGACGGCTCTGGTGCTGCCTCGAGGTACCGAGCTACTCAGACTCGGGTCATCTATTGTGAGAGAATGCCAGTGCCTTTACTGGGCAGGTTCAATATATACACCAAGCCAGGGAAGGAAAAACAAAACTCAGGAAAAAAAGAAACTCAACTGGGGGGCAATCGGATGTCAAGTGTAGATTCCCTTCCTGGGGCATCATCCTTCAACAAGATGTTTTATTGGATGTCAAGTGTAAATTCCCTTCCTGGGATACCATGTCTTAGTCAGGATGTTTTTGATTTTAGAGGAAGGGCAGAATGTTACTTAGTAGACAGCAGCACATGGAAAGTCTCAGCCAGGGTATAACAGCCCTTTGGGGTCCTATACTAGGCTAATCTCAAAAGAAATATATGTGAGGCACCATAGTTTTCTCACTCAGGTTTAGGAAGTCAGCAGGTTTAGGAGAGTCATCCTTCTCCCTGTATCCTACAAGGCCTATTGGCTGAAGATTTACCAGTAGCATCACTCAGGCCTGGGAGAGCTTCCCTTGAGGAATGAACTTAGCCCTTGAGCTCATCTATTGAGCTGTTGGGTAATTGGAAAAGGAGAGGTCACGCCCTGCCCCCAACCCCATACATTCTTCTTTTGCAGAAATTCTGCGTGGCTTCTTTGTACAGTTAATTGTGAGTGTTAAGTGTCCTATCTGCACTTTTTGGACCAGTTCCAGGTGGATGAACACTGATTGGAGACACAAGAAACAAATCTCTTTTTCAATTACCACAACCAGTAGCGCCATTCAGCTCTCAAAGGCAGGCTCTGGAGTTAAGTGGATTCTTACTAACCTCTCTGCTAACTAGTAACTTTGGGCAAGGTGCCTAATCTCTATGGTTAACTTGTTAAGTGGAAATAATAACCATTGTACTTTTTTGGTAGGATTTAGTTAAAATACTTAGAATACTGTCTGGCATGGAATACACACTCAGCATTAACTCTTCGATTGCTAGCCAAGTGTAGTGTAGTTAATCATTTAACCCACTCTTGTCCTGACCAGGATTTAGTTTTTTATTTAATAATGTAGCCTAGAAATCATAAACACTAAACAATCATCAAAACAACTAACGAAAACTGAGCTATTGGTTTTTACTAAGGCCTCTCCTATACTCTTGAAAGGACTTGTTTTTAGCTTCTTCCGTCATTAGTAGATCAGTAAGTACATTTTCCCCAATTTCTTAGAAATGACTTCTACACCATGGGGTGGGGGAGGGTCGGAAGTCACCTAAGGCTAAAGGACCATGGTCACTATACTAAGTGAATGGAGAGATTAAAAAGCCTTCGCCACCTCCTTGGTAGGTCAAAGCTTTGGATAATTGTTCTTTTGAGACAGGGTCTTGCTACAAAGTCTTGGTTGGCCTGTGACTCTTTATGCAAATCAGATCTGCTTGCCTCTCAAGTGCTGGGATAAAAGGCACGCACCGTCAGGCCTCGAGTTGAACAAACATTTTTAAGCTACTCTAACTTCTGTGTTAGCTGTCTGCAACATGGTCACGGTCACAGGTTTAAAATAGATGTCATATTGAAAGTGAAGAAAGATGCTGAACTGTTGTGATTTGCTTTACAGGTGAAGACCATTTTTCTTTCATGTCTCAGAAGAGTGTCTGAACTTGTCCTCAGTACCAAGGAATCTCTCCAATGACTGGGCCTTGACTCTATGACTTAACCTCACAGAAATACAAGTTCATCGAAAACTGTGTTTGTTAGATAAAGTACATCAAAGACTCCCAGAGGCCCACCTGGGCACACTATAACTGGTACAAATGTCCAAGTCACATAACTGTCATGGATCAGGCAAGATCCTTTTTATAAATATGTGCTTTTTTAATAGTTTGAGACAATGGCTCACTGGATAATCCAGGCTTACCTTGAACTTAAGTCTAGCCTGTGGTGACTGACCTTGAGATCTTTCCATGTCAGCCTCTCATGTACTAAGATGACAGTATGTACCAGAATGCCTGACTGCCACCTTTCTTTAAACCCTTTATTCACGTCTGTAATTACCTGCGATGTTCGATTCATTTGACCTGCTGTAGTATTGAGGGGCCATACCGGCTGTTTCTATTAAAACTCACTGTGAGGTTTTTTTTTAAGCTTTTTATATTTTAAGTTTATTTTGTGCTTGAGTGTTTGCCTGTATGGGTGTATGTACACAATGTGCGTGCCATGCCCACGAAGAACAAAACAAGGTATTAGATTCCCCGAATGGGAGTCTAGATCTGAACTTGGGTCCACAGTAAGTATAGCCAATGGTCTTAATTGCTCAGGTGTTTGTACAGCCCTAATGTAAGGGTTCAAAAATTGCTGAAGGAAGACCCTAGACTTAGATAGCATGCAAAAACAAAGAGTGTTTATTCTGCAGAAACATCTAGCATGGTGTGTGTGTGTTTGTCTGTGTGTGTGTGAGTGTGTGTGTGGTCAACCATTCTCCAAAATAGCCACCCCAGACGAAGGTGTGAAGACCTTCCTATAGTGAACTAGGGGAACTCTTTAGTGGGTGCAAGGAAGTCACAGGTGGTCAGTGGTCTGCATTTCTATGTCACGAACATATGCCATATGATAAAATAGGGCTGCCCAGGGTAGATGGCTCATTCTGAGATAAGATATTTCCCCGTTTTTGTGTTTATCTTCTCCAGGATGTTCTTCGGAGGGGGTTTTACGATCTTGTTCTGAATTTTATGATATGTCCCTGGAGCTGGTATCTTATGGCCTAGTTTCTGTGACTTAGGTCTATTCCAGGAGTGGTGCCATATAGCCTTTTTCTCAAAGTCAGGCCTGGTCCTTACATGGAAACAAATGGGGTTTATGTTGTCCTTATACTGAAAGTGACCCTAGTGTTGTGGCCTGGTATGGTGGCAAAAGCCTTTAATTGTAGCAATATAGAGACTTAGAGGTATGAGGAAATATCTGAGTCTAAGACCAGCAGGGATACGTAGTGAAAAAAAAGGAAGGAAGGAAGGAAGGAAGGAAGGGAGGGAGGGAGGGAGGGAGGGAGGGAGGGAGGGGAAGAGGGAGGAAGAAAGGGAATGAGAAAATATTTGATCATCTAGAGAAAAATTAATGAAATATTATGAAATTGATAAAGACAGATTTAAAAGAACAAAAAATTCTGCCGTGATCACAAATCTTTTAATATTTAGTATTTCTTCAATATTGTTTTATTTTATTTTTATCTGTGTGCCTATGTTGTCACAAAACATACAGTTCTCACTTCAAAGGGAATAAAAGATTGTTCATTCTAAAACTAAACTTGAATGATCAGTAATACATATGCCAATGTGGTTTTATGACATTTTTATAGTAGCAGAAAAACAGAATAGTTCATAAATCCACAGGCTTTTAAAATACACTGGAAGAAACATCAGGTAGGTGGGTTGCAGCAAAAGTGGGAAATTTCTGTTATAGGTCTGAGATGTAGTCTGATGTCATTATTAGCCTTTGGGTGGAAGCCAAGAGTCTTTCCGCTTCAAGGATGTTAGATCACACATCCAGGCCAGCTTCCATATCTCAAGACACTGGGTCTTGACCTGCAACATTCAAACTCTCTATAACCATTAAAAACAATCAGTTAATTAATTAATCAGCCTTGTAGAATGTTAAACTCAAAATGTGGCTTTTGTGTACTCGTTTCAGTTAATGCTTGCTTACTGATCTATTTTTGTTCTGAGCATAAATTAAAAAAAATAATATTCCTAGTGTTACTCTTGTGTATTTTCTGAGGAATTCCCCTTATGTGTGCTGGTTAGTTACCTGGTTACTCTGAGAAGAAATAACACTTACTTCACTGAGTTGCTTTTGGTTATTGAGTTTTATCATAGTAGCAGGAAGGAACCAGCATGCTAGGCTAGCACACAGACTTATGTCACTGGTTATGTAGCAGCAAGGGCTCCTCCAAGAAAGAAGAGCAGAATGCCCACTGCGTTTACTGTCTGCTGAGTCAGGGCATGCATTTTTGCAAAGATCTCTGGGTGATTCCTTTTAAAATTTTACCTATCCATCATGTTTATTTAACATTCCAATCACTCACTACAATTAAAAATATTTATTAAAAATTCTCATTAGTTGTTAACAGTATCAGGGCAGTAACAATTTATAGGAATATGGATATAAAGTTTATAAAGGGTATACAGTACAACTCATAGAGATTTGTAAACTGGAAAAAAATAATCACGTCTTTTTAAACAGTTGCACCATGCTATAATTGTCCCCAATGAACTATTGATTAATTATTGGATCTCTAAATGAGAACGATTCTTTCATTATTGAAGAATGTGAAATGGTTTTGTCAAAAGCCCCTTAGGGGAGGAAGGACAGGAAGTCATTAAAGACAGCATAGCTTCAGACCTCTGAGTCACAGCTAGTCACTCGTGATGAATTGTGAGGGAGTGGGGCAAAGGTGGGGCTTGGATTTCAACCAATTCAGGAAAGAAACCAGGGCTGGCACTCGGAACACTCTGGCATCTCTAGAGCCCAGCCAGTACTTTGCTGTTTAATTATGAACTTATTTCTCTAAATAGTCTCATGTATGAAGATAAGAAAAAGAATAGTCTCGATTACTTAGGGTGGCAGAAGGAAGTAGGTTAAAGTCATTGGCACTGTACCAGTCAACAGTTTCCTGTAAAATTAGAGACAGCTATGCTTAGAAACAAGGAAGTAAATTTACAGTCAGAATCTGACTTTTCAGTTTAAAGGAGAATAGCAGAAGACTGGAGAGAGGATCCCTCGGCAGTTAGGAGTGCTCACTGCTGGACCTGAGTTGGGTTCCCAGTAGCCATGTTGGGCATCACACAGCCGCTTATAACTGTAGCTCCAAGGGCTTCAGTGCCTTCCTCTGCCTCCTTGGGAACTAACATACATGAGACATAAACTCATACATAGGCACATAAATAAAAATTAAAATGTTAAAAAACAAAATAGAAGTTGTAGTAATGTTAAGGGAATTGACTAGCATCCCTCAGGCTGGCTGGAAGCAAATACAACTCAGGCAGTGAGAGAATTTTGAATATTTTCTTAGCTTGACTAAGGGCCCAGGAGCTATTTCTTTGAAATGGGATCAAACCATTGAAGAAGAGAAGATCTCAAATTCCCTTTTCCTGTACAAGAGAATAGATGCTTAACTTCCCTGTCAGTTGACAAACACAGATGGACTAATCATATTGACCAACCTGTCTCCAAAGTCCTTCAATACATTGTCACCAGCTTAAAACTCTCCTGACACCAGTCTCAGATGAACTGAGTATATATTCTTCCTTCCCTAGCATATAAAAATCTTCAATAAAGTCTTCCTTTGTTTTAATCTGTTTGGACATTTAGTTTTAATAGTGAAGAAAAAACAGAGAAAAGGGAGGCTTGAAGTGTGCTCCAATAAAAATGTCAAATCCTTGGCGTCAAGAATTTCTGGATGTGTGTGTGGGAGAGCTGTCTAGAAAGACATATTCTCATAGGATGGGCTTTGTGACAAGGTAGACACATCAGAAAGCTGGCAGTCATTGAGCAATCCAGCCATTAGGGACAGATGGCAGTAGAGACTGAGTGGCCTTCTGTCAGCATTGTGGTAATTCTCTGAGATTAAGTTTAATGAAAGCTACTTAGTGTTTGTCATGTAGTAAACACCCAAATTAGCTATTATTAGCATAGTAGCAATCAGTCTTGGTAGTGAGTTTGTTTCTTATTTCATTCTAATCAACTGCTTTCTTTCTTTCTCTCTTCCTTTCTTTCTTCCTTCCTTTGTTCCTTCCTCCCTTCCTCCCTTCCTCCCTTCCTTCCCCCCTCTTTCTTTTTTCCTTATTCATTCATTTGTTCATTCATTCATTCATTTACTTATTATTTTGTATGTGTGTCTTTGTGGGTATAATGTGCACTGAAGTGCAGGTGTCCTTGAAGGACAGTAGAACATCTTAAATTGGAGTTATAGGCAATTGAGTGCCATCCAGTATGTACGACGGGAACCGAATTCAGATTCTCAGCAAGAATAGTGCCCGTTCTTAACCACTGAGAAATCCTGTCAGTACCCCAAACTATACTTTCAAATGACAAAGAACAGAATACTTCAAACAATTTCTGCAGAGTTCCTTTTCTATCTGTTGTCAAATATTGCCATATAAGATCTGCTACTGTCACAATTTCAGCCTTGGGCTAGGGATGTGTCTCTGGCAGAATGCTTGCTTTACATGTCTGAGGCCCTGAATTTGACCCTTAGTATATCCACAAAATCCAGTAAATAAACTGACTATAGATTCAACCTTTTACTAATTTCAAGTTCTGCAAGTATTGGAAATTGAACCCAAGGCCTTGCAACAAAATATGCTCTCTACTATGGAATTATATATCCAGCCCTCTTCAGTTATGAAGAAGCTTGAGGATTCTGATGGTGAGAAGGAGTTTGACATACAATAACAGTAATAAGGCTGCTGAATAATTAAGGCTGGGCTACCTTGATGCTGACCCGGATCCTAGAAGTTACTCGAATTCAAGTGTCAAAGCCTTTCCATCTCAACCACACAGGAAAATTACAAAGGTATAAATTAAATAATCTCATAATAAAATTCTTTTTCTGGGATTATATTGGGCTAAAATAAAGCGTGGAGCCAATTTATTCAGTGTTGAGCTCAGGTTTAAGCAATGAGGCTGGAAGACTGTCCTCATGAGTAAACTAAGGAGGTCAGGACAAAGATAAATCAGACTAAAAGTTGGTCTGCCTTTTATTATCACTGTGCTAAGTGATAAAATATTTTTGCTTTGAAAACAAATTATTGATCTGATTTGTATTTAGTTTTAAAACCTTAAATAAGCTTAATCATTAAAAGCGTTGGTAAGAAGTAAGTGAATAAAAACATTACACAGAAAAAGTCACCAGATCCACTGAGTCTACACGACTCACTGGGTATCGTGCATTCCAAGTGTGAAATTTAATGTAAGGCTCTGCAGCTGCCGTTCTGAATGCCTAGTCTCGCTATTCAAATGTTCATCGTGTAAACTTTAGCACATTTCAATTTCTCTTTACTATTTTTCTTATGTAGAAGATCATTTTAAAGAATATTTTATCTGCTCCCCATCACACACACACACACACACACACACACACACACACACACACACCACTCATGCATTATTAGAGGACACTTCTAAAAGTTTGACTTCTTCATGTCTATTTAAAGTGTACTGTTTCTTCGTCCTTAACCTTTTTCCACATTTCCAGAGTAGATTCACCTGGGGTGGCACTCAGTGACACAGTTCTTGTCCGATAGGTTTTGATTTTCAGCTTTACAAAAAATAAAGTGTGGAACATGAGATGGCTCAGGGGGAACAGGCACTTGCTGCCAAATCTGACCACTGGAATTCAGTACTATGTTGGAAAAAAATGTACATATGTATCCAAGAAACTAATAAACTGTACTAAGAATATTTTAAAAATTTAAATGACATATACAGACAAGAACATAACAATTATAGACACCAAGGGAAAAAATTAAGTTATAGTGATTGTGGTGTATAATATATGAGTCAAACTTAAAGTAGAAAAATAATAAAATGTAACAGTTTTATTGTATAAGTCTAATTTTATTAGACATGAATAGCTTGAAGAAAAAATTCTTTATCTCAATTATTATCAAAGAATGAGTCAAAGGAAAAATTACATTAGTAGGAATCAATTTTCTCAATCGTATCTTCCGTGGACATTTTCATCTGTATTGTTTAATTATTAGTTTAGTTTACTTAATACTTCACCATGTCATAAAAAAGGATGTTATTTCACTCTCTGACACAGCAGAAATGGTTACTTGTTTTACATTATACTTATAATTATTTTTACGTTATACTCCTAATGAGAAACATTACCCTCCCTGCTTCTGGGGGCAGACAGAGGACATATGCCCTATGTATCTGTAGTCATAACAAAGGAAAGCTGACAGGGCTAACTAAAACTTGGTTCTCTGGATCTCTGGTCTATGCTTTTACTGCTCCCCAAGTAATGGAAACAAGCCCACCAGCTAATTTTGATTGTGGATTCAGAACTGACTGAAATACTACTAAACCCACAAAATAAACTAAGATCAACCAAGAAAGTACAGTTCCCCATGTGTTCGAACATCAATGTGAGCCCAAATGGAACTTGAGTTCCATATCATTATTTTCTGTACCTCTCTGGACGATGAGGGCACTAAAAGCCTCCCATCAAAAGGCTCTGTGGATAATTATGTGTTGAGAATAACCTTGGTGGCCTAACATTCTCTGGTATTTTACTGAATTGTGGTTGGCTTTCTTCCTGATGACCAGGCTTCTTTCTTGAGGCTTAAGTTGAGAAAATGCTGTGTTAATTCTTTTCCTCGGAAAGAGGGAAATTCCAAGTCTTCAAAAAGATCTTTTGCCAGTTTTACAGATTTGAACTCTATTTCTTAAGGATCTAAGAGATCTCTTTGAGACTGTAATAGTCTAGGAAGATAGGACATCAGCCTCCTATTCTCTGTGTGAAGTAGCAGCTTATCAAATGAGGCTCTCATGCTGGGGCTGTAGCTCAGGGGAAATCCTTGTTTATGAAGCATGGAGTTCTGGGTTCTTATCTATAGCTTCTGAAAAAAGGAAAAGGTCAAATGGGCTCCGAGTAGCAAGTGCAGAAAGCCTACCATAGAAATATTTGAAAATGCAGAAGTGATTCAGTGAGCTGGACACAGCGTATTGACCAGACTCCCGCCCAGCCTTGGGTACTTTTCCATGGCACACCCCACTGCTGAAAGTCTTTCTGTTCTGTGCTTCTTCAGTGCTGGGTTCTGACCAAGTTCTATCCTATTACAATACCCTTAGGCAAAGTCTTCTTTGTTTAGTGCAATTCTCACCTAGACACAAATCAGATATGAGCATGGGAGAAGCATGTATATTGATGTTGGGGGGGTACATTTGACTTCATCAAAGTAGGAGAAGGTTTTGTGTTGGGAGAATAGCATGGCTTTTCTCTGTTCTACTGCCAGAGTCTCTTTGTATTTGGTTTCACTAGGATTTTAAAACACTAACCACAGGGATGTTACACTGCACATCAGTATTATTAGTAATAATACGTGTGTATATTTGTGTATGTGTGTGTGTGTGTGTGTGTGAGAGAGAGAGAGAGAGAGAGAGAGAGAGAGAGACAGAGACAGAGACAGAGACAGAGGAAGCGAGGAAGAGAGAGAGAGTGAGAGACAAAGAGAGAGTATGTGTGCATATGTGACATGTGAGTGTAGGTTTACATGCCATAGCATGCATGTTTGGCTCACAGAACAACTTTTGTGGAATCAATTTTTTCATTCTACCTTTACATGAGTTCTGGGAATCAAACCTCCAATGCCAGGCTTACATGCCAAGTGCCTTTATGGCTCCCGCCTCCCCCACCTACCAATCTAGTAGGACCCAGATTAATTCTTTCTGATCTCAGAAAAATGGCTGTACTCACAACCAATGATGTGTTATTAACCACTGCGTATTTGTTCTCAGAATGAAAACAATGCCTTAACTTCAGTTTGTGCATCTCTAAGAGCTTAATTTTTTTATTGCTTTTGTGTTGATATTCATAAATATTACACCGCCTTTCTGCACACAAATACCAATTACCACTCTTGACTCCATGGCACACCCCACTGCTGATACGTAGGTGCCTCATGCCTTACAAGACCATGTCTGCTTCCTGTTTGGGTTCTTTTTGTGAAATTATCTGTTTATTTGTTGTCTTCGGCAATAGCAGCAGGGAGCTTCTTCTACAGCAGCTAGCAGAGAAACCTATTCTGGAAAAGACAGACCTGTGTGAGAAGGAGGCTAACTGCCCTAATAATCCTGCAGGATATGGTTGAATACCACAGCTGTAGAAATAAAGGAAAGGTAAGCTTTTGTGCCAAGGACCATAAGATCACACCAAGAACCGGGGCTGCACTAAACTCAAGGAGCTGATGCTCGGAGCAGAGCACATATCTTATAAGGCCGTGGTTGAACGATAAAACCAATGTCTGGAGTTAGATCCAGGTCCAGATGGGAGACTCCAGGGGGTGGTTGGAAGGTAAACTTCTGCATGAGACTGGCGAAGAAAAGGAAAAGCTCCATTTTTGCCAGTGACTCCCCGGCGCACATGCGACGACCTGGAGATACAGACAGTAGAGGAGGTTATAAGACATCAGCAAGAATCCCAACAACACTGGTCAAGATCAGAGCACACTTTGGAAGAATGGATGCATCATCAACCTCTTCTGAGCTTTATTGGTTTTGTTTCCAATAAGACCTGGAGATACATCTGCAAAAAGAGAAAGAGCCAAATGGCAGCTTTAATGATGAAAAGAAGCAATTAAACATAATAAATGGGTCCTATCTTTTATTTTAAATGACACAATCTAGAGTCACTTGGGAAAAAGCAACCTCAATTGAGGTATTTCTCAGATCAGATTGGAGTATAGTCATGTTTCTGAAAGATTGTCTTGATGATCAATGTGGAAACGCCCAGCCTACTGTGGATGACATCCTCCCTCGGCAGGTGGCTCTGGTAGTCTAAGAAGTCTGCCTGAGCATGAGTCATAGATAGCGCCTGGAAGCAGGACTCCTTTAAGGTTTATGGCTCCAAGCTCCCACTCTACCTTCCCACCTTGACTCTCCTCAGTAATGCAATGTGACCTGAAAGTATAAGCTGTCCTTCTCCAAGTTGCTTTTTTTTGGTCATGGTGTTTAATCACAGCAACAGGAAAACAAAAACAAATCAAAACAAAACCAAGAACAACCAAAATCCAAGAACAATATTTTAACTTGAAAATATCTTTTTGACAAAATCAATGTGCATCACAAGATCATGAGGTTAAAAAGTACATGATGTGTCTGCTAAGTAAAAGCTAACCATTCAGTCCATAAACATGTTTAATGTCAACATTAACTGAACTTGGCATGGAGTCTGCTACTGTTCTGATGAGATTTACTGTGTAACAGATGACCTATAGCTAAGTAGGCAATTATAATACGGTGTCATAATTCATGAGTTGACCTGTGGAAAAATACCCGATAGCCAGAGAAGGTTCGTTCCTTGAATGAGAGTTTTATAGCTAAGCTTTGATAGAAAGGATGAGAAATTTGTCAGGTGAAGATGAGGAAAGATGACAATGAGGTCCTTGTGCCATTGGCTGGAAGAGATTTGACTCCCACTATATACAGAGCATGAGGTAGGTGTTCTTGGATCAGATACCAGAGGAAGGAGCAGAAACTAGGTTACAGTGATCTTGAAAATGATGTTAAGTTGCAGAGGCATATTGTGAAGTTAGACTCATATGACACAATTATGAAATGTAAGTTATTTGAGGCAATGTCTGAAAATGCAATCAAATTGAGAAAGGAAACTTTCCTGATAGAAGTTTATTAAAACTATAGACTCTTGGTAGTTATCTCGTGTTAAGAACAATTTTATTTTTAGGTTAAATATAGTGGGTTCTTTATTAGTTTTATAGGTAGATAGAAGGCACCATATTTGAATGAAAAGTAGCAGTGTTAATGTACAACCTACTTCAGTCCTTCTGAAGACATATCTATTTACCTTGCTCCCAAGAGGAGAGCTTTAACGTGCTGCTTATGTTATGACCAGTAATTTTTGTAGTTAATACAGTTGTAGATATTTGATTTACTTCTTGAAACATAAATCACAGGTGTGCTCAAACACAGAAGACTTCTATTTTACCACAGAAGGAAATAATCTCATGTTAACCTTTTTGGTTTATTTGAGACTCACAAGGAATAGAATAACTCTACATATTTCTTTAATGGACACAGGAATGAGGCAATATTTTTATGGGATGAAAGATCATGAATATTTCCTCTCTGCCTAGAAACATTCATAAAATAGCTAACCACTCAGTCCACAACAGGTTTAAGGTCAACAAGGCACAGGTATTATTGTGCTTGTCTTTGAAACAGCTATTGTTCTCATGGGCTTGCTTATGTAACACGTTATTCAACAGGTGACCAACAAGTAAACAGATAATTATAATACAGTGCCACAAGCCATGGAGGAGTCGATGGAAAGAAAAGCTAAGATAGGTTTGGGGTTAGATATTTCCATAAGGACATAATTAAATGGTGTTTAATAGGATCATAAATAAAGTAACTTGGGATGTCAAATTATGACCTTCTGTTTAAACTTCATTGAGTTTCATGGTAAATGCTGAGGAGCCCAACAAAATAAAACATATATTAGGATAGGTTACAGTCTTAACAAGAGAGTATTATTGTGTGTGTAAATCTGAGAATGATTTCAGGAGACAATAAAAGACATTTAGCTCATAAAAGTTGTTCAATGAACAAGACTTCTAGAAATGTGTTTACATGTAAGTGGAAACAGAAGGGAAGGATGCCTTCCACACAACTATAAGGATAAAAAGGTGAAGAAGTTAATAGCATCACTTGTAGTGGACACAAAAATTTGCTCTATATTTAATATATTTTATTACACTTTGAATTTTACTTGTTTGTGCATGACTAAAGAATAGTGTTGGGCTGTGTGTCGTGGAGCATGCCTTTAATCCCAGCTCTCCAGAGGCAGAGGCAGATGGATCTCTCGGAGGCCAGTCTGGTCTACATAGCATGTTCCAGGATGGCCAAGGCTATATAGAGAAACTGTGTTTCAAAACAAAAACAACAAACAAACAAACAAACTAGAATCGGTACTCCTAGCTTTCTTTGAGGACCACAATAAATTTCTTTGTTAGATTTATTTTTAATTTATTTTTAATTATTTATATGTCTGTGTATAGGTGTGTGCACATAATTGCAGGATCTGGCAAAATGGAGAAGCACAGGGGACTCCTGAAGCTGTAATTATAAGCAGTTGACATTAACCAAAAGTGGGTACTAAGAACCAAACACAGGTTTTTTGTTTTTTGTTTTGTTTTTGTGCAAAAAATCACTTATAGCTTCTCATCTATCTCTCCAGCCTCACAATTAAAATTTTGATTTCCACAAGAAATTGGGTAAAATTTCTGAACAAGTTACTCATCCTCATTATGAATGACTGTCACTTGTTTAAAGGTTCGAAGAGGTTTCACAGTGTATGCAAAACCAGCCAGATTTGGATACAATATTGATCACAATGCAAGGGCAAATGTAGAGGTAATTGTTCATAGAGAAAAATCACAAGACCTGACATAAGCTTGAGGTGACATCTCTCTTACTCTGTAAACCAGCTGTGTCCAATAAATCACCTTACCCACTGAAAAGGGCATGAAAGCTTCTTTCTTGACAAACCTCCCCTTGGGGCTGAGGAAATGAGCAGGGTTAAAAGCACCTGGTGTTTCCCACTGTGTTTGATCCTGAAGTACTGATGTCAACAGGGTGATGACTTCTGTGCCCTAAAAATAAAAAGTGCAGTTAGTGGAAAGGATTAAATTAAATTTTTTCCTAAGAGGTCCTTCTCCACTGATGCGTTATAACCATGGTTGGTAAATTTCCAGCTATGGAATGTTCTGGAAGAAAATGAAGTAGTCAAGAAAAGCTTTAGGTTTAGTAATGAGATGTTCATTTTAGTCACCAACGTTTCTTTAGTTTCTAACTAAAAGCATGTCCTGGGAATGAGCCTCTAGTGTCTATTGGTCATGTGATAATGGCAGATTTAACAGATTTGCCTTTATGAACCAGGATGGTCTTGAACTCACTATATAGCCTAGGACAGGTTCAGACTCATGATGTTCAGCCTCTAGTGTGCCAGACTTACAGTATGAGCCACCAAAGTCAGCTTGTTAACCTTAATAAATTCTATTCTAAATCTGTATGGGGGAAATCCTTACTGGGATTGTAAGTTGTAGATGAAAGGATGCAAATGAAAAAATCCGGTAGAATTTCTGGAAGGTTCAACAGCTTACTGAAAGTTTGTTCTTATATCCCCTAGTTCTGGGACAGTAGATGTCAAGTCAAGAAAGATCATATAGACAGATTCTAAGAAATAAATTGCTCTGCTTTCATATTAGGGCATGTGCTGTAAAACAGCTTTCTATAAACGAAGGGAGTGACGTTAATCGTATAGGGAAAGACATTCTGAGGATGAAAGCAAACAGAACAAAGTCAAATAATGATCAAAAGCAGAACTCTGAGCAGGAGCTATAGCTTAGATGTAGGCATGCTTGCCTTGTATACACAATATTGAAGTTTAGCCATCAGGATGCTTTGTCGTTATACTAGTGGATGTGTGCTCTTCAAGGGAATTGTGGGAGTCTAGTCTGTCAGCCTTTCCCCGGCCACTGGTTTCTTCACACACTCCTATCAATGACACCTACTGTCTCCAATCTAGATGGGGCTGTTCTGCCTAATCTTGGACTTAAAGTGGCAAAACACTAAGTCAAATAACTGTTTACAAGTTAGCTGCCTTGCATATTTTATTATGGTACCATGAAGATTGCCAATGCTACATTGCTTGCATTTTTCTGCTTCACTCTTAATCTGATTAGCTCAGCTTAATAGTATGCCTAGGCTGAGAAGAGAAGCTCCAAAGATGGGCACAGTCTTGTTCAAAGAGTAGGATTCCCAGAGTAGGACTCAGTAGCAGCCTCATTGGCTTTATGCAGACATGAGCCCACTAGCAGCAATAGGACTAAATAATGAGGAAAAGAATCCATGCCATGTGTGTATCACAACCTTCTGCTCACTCTTGCCTTCAGTCTAGTTTTAGGAAGGCATACATGCATTTCTTCAATTTCCCAGAGGAACTCAAAGGTTGGCATGAAGGTGTGTGGGAATATGTATACATGATTGTATGGGACGATGGGATTGAAATGTGGAGGTACTGATGGAAAGATCCTGCCTGGGAAAAACTCAGGGCTCAGGGCTCAGAGTGTTACACAGCTTATGGGAAATCTAAGTTCCTTCAGAGAGCAACCTTTCATTTCCAAAAAGGCTTGAGTTCTCTAAATATCATATAAAATAGAATATCTTATAAAGTGTAAGAGAATAGCCTTCAGTGGCACATACACACGCACATGCACATACACATATGCATAATCACACGCAAACATAAACACACACAGTTACCTGGTTTTGACTGATGGGGAGGGAGGAAGGAGAGAGATAGTAAACAGAAAGGAGAGGAATCATAGTAGGAAGGAGAAAAATAGGCCGAGACTGTCACTGAATTTCAGTATCAGTGGTTTCATGGTTGTGAACATTGGGGACATACTCTCTCATTTCTCTTGCTTAAGCCCTTACCTTTGGAATATAGTAGTTTTTAAATACAACATCTGTGGTTGTCTCATAGGGTAGGCTTGTGGGGAGGATGTTAGCAACTCTCTGTATTTCGTGAATTACAGCGTCTGTGTAGGGCATTTGAGTTCGGTGCTCAATTCCAGGCTGAGCTGAGCCCACAACTTTGATGATCTCATCATGGACCTTTTCTGGATACAATGCAATTAAGAGTTAATATCCAACCTGGACATGAATTCAAGTGATTTTACATGTTTTCTCAATACATACAATCAAACCCAAACCCAAATGCTCTCTCAATTTGAGTGCTTTTGCCTTCATCCTTCCTACTTCTTTTTTTGGAGGGGGGGGGGTTCGGGGGAGATTGATGGAGAAGTGTTCAAGACTGGGTTTCTCTGTGTAGTCCTGACTATCCTGGACCTCACTTTTTAGACCAGGCTGATCTCAAACTTACTAGGTCTGCTTGCTTCCCAAGTGATGGGATTAAAGACATGAGACCCTCGTTACTCTCCTTCTGTTTAAGGTTGCTCTGGGAATGATCATGGGAAGATTTCAGACCATTTCAGGATGCTTAAAGAACAAATCCTATCTTCTTCTGAAAAATCATTTTTGAAAGATTTATTTGAGTTTTAGTTGTATGTATGTGTGTGTACATGTATGTGCGCACATGTGCATATGTGTCTATTTGTGGGTACGTGAATTCGAGGTCAGGTGTCTGTGGAATCCAGACAAAAGTGTCCTTGGAGCTAGAGCTATAGGCAGTTGTAATCTGTCTAAAGTGAAAACTGAGACCTGAAGTCTGACACTCGGCAAGAGGAGGATGCACGCTTAATCACTGGGCCATCCTCCAACACTGAAGCTCCTTTTGTTCTAAAAGGAAACTAACCACACAAGCTATTGTCAAGGCTAGAATTTACAGGTATCCGATGTGACTATAGAATTCTGCATCTTTGATTCCGAGATTCCTTCATTTGAGGACTGCTCTGAATCTTGGAGACTTACCCTGAATCTCAGGGTATCGCATCATGAGTATAATTCCCCAGCGCAGTGTGGAGGCTGTGGTCTCGGTTCCTGCTGTGAATAGGTTAGTAACAAGGGCTAACAGATTTTCTTCATTGAAATAGTCAGTAGATGTGCTGTTTTCCTAAAATGGTAAAATATGTCATTAGTCATGGAATAATTTTATCATGGGCAAATCATCAAGAATTACCATGAATTAAAAACAACAAGTATTGGTATTGCATTCTTCAACTCAGCGAAATTTCCCTTTATTGTGCAGCTATCACACAGAACTTGAGGATTCAGGTATATCCCAGATGCTAATCATGGTAAATAATTCTGAAAATAACAAAGGCTGTCTCTGTTTTGGAAGCTTCAAAGTTAGTTTTCAGTTGAATTATTAAAATATTCCCCACACTATTTCTCTTTATTCCCACAGAGAATAATGTGGAAATTGTATTCAAACTATAATAAACAGCATTTTCAGATTCTACAATGTACTCACTATTAATCTGGGTCCAGTCGACTTTCTTCTTTGAAGGAATGTTTGGTGTCTACCAGCAATTAGTTAAATAGTAAATATTGGCTAAAGAATCCTCCTAGGAAAACACCATTACCTCCTGCTGTCTGACTAGAAATGCATCGATGAGACTTCTGGGATCATTTTTGTCAAGATTATGACGATGTTCTAGGAAGGTCATCCTTATGAAGGAAAAGAATTCATCTCTGTTCCTCAGTACCTTCTTGTGGCTTCTTAGGAGAAATCCCAGAATAGGAAACATATTAAAAAGCTAAAGGAATACAAAAAGAAAGTACTTTAAATAGGCACAAACTAGTTGGGACAATGTAGTGATATATTATTATTGAAAAAAATCATAAAAATAACACCTTCAGTTTTTGCCTCAGCTAAGATCGATAGACTGGATTATATAATGACGCTTCTTCTTTTATTTGGTCAGAATTATGAAATTAATAATTGAATACTGATACAGCTTCTAAGCTCTGGTATGCAGAATATTTTGCATACTATATCACGGGGATAATATGCTTAAGGTTGAGACAGGATACAATAATATCTTTGTTTAGAGGGATAAACTCAGTGTCTTCTTCTCACAAATATTTGTGTGAGTCCAGGTAAACAACTGAATTTGCTATGCTACAAACAGCACAATAAATTTACTTATGCTTTCTGTAGAAATACTTCAGTTTGTAACACACATTTATCTGTGGATTCCATTATGAAGCACCATTTAATCAAGCCTTCCCTGATCCTTAATAATGTTCAAAGAAGTTTTTGACAGGGATACTTTTGTGGTGTGTATAAGAAGGATATTCTAATACTCATAGTTATAGAAGAGATCCACTACGTACATGACATTACAACTTAGCTTACACAAACTGTTTAGTGGCTGCTTTTTTCTAGTTTAATCACACCCCAGCCCTGATGCTCCTGGAAGAATACAAGACTGATATAAATAGACACCAACTAGATTTTAAGAAGTTCTCAGTTCAGAAGCCCAGACAATGTGGGAAGATTGCAAAAGATGCTGACAAGAGGGACATGTACAAGAGAAGTCTCAGAAACGTGGCAAAAATGTAGCTCCCTCCCAGAGAGAGGAGACAGAACTCTGGAAAACTGACTGGCTTTGCTTTCTTCGTTTCCTCTTCTCTCTGTTTAATCTGATGCCTGGAATCAAGATGAAAGGCATATTTTGAGGATGTTAAGGGTTCTCTGAATAAATCTAACTTTAAGGATCCAGAAATTGTCCTTTTCATCTGCAAGTGACGGGCAGCAACAAGCTTTGCTATTTTAGGTACAACTTTACTGTTTGCTAAAATTTACATTTCTTAGTGTCCTATTCTTGGGTAGGTAAGGGCTGGTATTTAGCCACAGTCTCAAAGGACTCTTAAGATGACTTAATGAACAAAAGATCTCATCTAGGTTGTATGAGATATTTGCCTGTGCCTGTGCTAAATACCCATACCAATAGATTACCTGCATTAATAGAAAAGATTTAAATTGTTCCAAAAGTGAAATGATAGAGTTGGCTGCATTGATATGACTCAAAATTTAAGAAGCTTCTATTTTTTTGGATCTGGAAGATGAAGGCTATTTTTTTAAACAGTGTGGATGTTGTTTACATGTGTATCTGGTGTACCACTTGTATGTCTGTTGCCGACAAAGCTCAGAAAAGTTTATCAGATCCCATGGAATTGGAGTTACAGCTGGCTGTGATCCACCATGTGGGTTCTAGGAAAGGAACTTGGATCCTTTGGAAGAACAGCCAGTGCTCTTTCCTGTTTATTTATTTCTCCAGTCTCCAGAAGATGGAGCTTCCAATGATAAAAGAATCAGATGGCCGAGCCATTGTTAACATGTATAGATCGTCATAAACATAGAGACAGTGTTTATTTTAGCACGTTTTCTTTATGTCCTTGTTCTCCCTGTTAAAAGCCTTTTTCCTAATTGAATTCTATTATGAGTTCTTTAATTGACATTTAGTTCATACTCTCTATAAATGATTGTTGGTGTAGGTAAACAATACATGGCTATGTTTATATAATACACCAATGCCATATAACGTTAGTGTGTCTCACATTTCATGATCAAGGTATTTATTGCAGTGCTTTGTGGTGAGAGGACCATCAGATAGGCTAAACAAGCATGTTTATCGTAGTGTTATACTTAGAATACACTGACATTCTTTTCAGTCTCTTGAACCATCAAGTGTATCAAGAAAATACCAGAGTGTAAGAGAAATTGAGCAAGGAAAACAAATCAAAAAAAGAAGAAACAGTTACCACAATACTAGGTTTTCCAATGAGTTTCATGTTTTCACCAATTAAGGTTAAGAGTCTCAGGAACTGGGGATCTTGATAGTCAAACCGTTTCCCAAGCAGCACGGACACAATGACGTTAGCAACAGAAGCATTCAGTACTCTTTTGATCTCAAATGGCTTTCCTATAAGGCAATTCATCAAGCAGATCAGGAATCTTCACATACCCAGCACTATCTCAGTTCCGGACTGATTGGAACAGTCTACCCAGTAAAGAGTTTCATAGAAGGATTATGTGTTATTGTGCTTTTCATGAATATGTGACATTTATAGCTGTGACTTTGACTAATGCCCAGACTTTGGCACAAATGCTCAGGTAGCCACAAAAAATAATATTCAATGGACATGTGAAAGAAAAGTGGACATTCAGTTTGCCTAAAGAAATAATGTGGCAGAAGCATTTAATGTTTATGGGTATACCTGGGTATGCAGTGTGTATATAGAGGGCTGTAGTTAATGCACAGTGTATGGGAAAATATCATCCCCTGACATGGACTGCACTGAAGGTTGGAGTGTACCATTCTACTATATTTTGATGTTTTATCCATCGCTGAAATCTACACAGAGTGTGAAATCAGACCTGGTCTCTGAGACCTCTGTCCCTGTTACTGGGGAGGCTGTGGTTGGAAGATTTAGTGTTCAAGGCTTCTCAGGACTGTAGAATGAGTTCAAGTCCAGCTTAAATAACCTAGCCACTAGGTCCCAGTGGGTCCCATCTTCAAAATAAAAAAGTAAAGCGAAGTTACTGGAGCTTAGTGATCAAGAGCTTTCTCAGTATGCATGGTCCCTGGGTTCAAATCCCCAACACGCATATACAAATTACCTGGATTATAAGATTATTAAGTACACATCAGTAGGCAAACTTTATTTATTTATTTATTTATTTATTTATATTTATTCGTTCATTTATTTATTTGTAAAGAGTATCATATTGAGTGCATTGCAAAAGGGCTGAATAATGTTGGGTACTAACTAGCAATCTTTTCAAGTGCCCTGGTGGGATTTGTGCTACCGTTAATTAATGAGTACTTTCCTTGTCTGGACCTCTTTTGCAATAAAGCAGCCTCCTGCATTGAGATAAAAGCGTTATAGCCTAAAGAAGATGAGGTAAAGCCCCAAAAGACCTGAAAATCCCAGCCTTGGGTGGGTGGGGGAGGTAGTGGCTCACAGGCTTTGACTACTGAGCCAACTTAGTTTTCCCCTCCTAAGCATAACTCTGCTGCCCCTTCTATCTATATCACCTTCCTCATGGCAGCTGTCTGAATAGAAGGCTTCTCTGTTCTGTCACCCAAAGCACCTTTTATCCGTTCTCTAACTTCCCAGGACAGGCCAGTTTTTAAATTCTTTTATGTGGCTGAAAATGCCACTGTATCATGTCAAAGTTAATTTCTCAACACATGAAGCCTGGGTTACTGTTATGAAAATATTATTGTACTTTGAGAATAGAAGGAAAACATGTTTTCAAAGAGTTCAAAATGTATTTTATATAAAAATTATTTTTAATAGATTCATATATGTAGGTAAAATAAGGGAAATGGAGGGAGGGACAGGAGGAGGAGAGAAAGGGAGAGAGAGAGGGGAAAAGGGAGAGAAAAGGAGAGAGGGGGGAAGCAGGAGGAGAAAATAAAACAAATGTTTACATTCGACATGTATAGTATAGGAGTAGACAGCACTGGGTATGTATATATCCTTGGAATTTTTCTATAGATTAAATTATGTCAAACCAAGTGACTGGATATACCTTTTGTTTACTTCTTTTTCATGAAAAGTGAAATGGCTTTATTTGTTGCACACACCTTTGTGAGATTCAAAGTTCTGTATGAGATGCTGGCATTCCGCTATAATAGTGTCTTCTATAATTCGCTTGCCCATGCCGAAATTCCTTAAGGTGGTCAAGCTGAATCTTCTCATTGTTTTCCAGGTTTCGCCATGAGCGAAGACAAGTCCTTAGAGAGGAAATGAGTGTGTTTAAGTTACCTCCAACAGTTTTAAATTTAGCGCTCAGCGATAAATAAAAATTATAAACAAAAGTTTTGGTGTTCCCTCCTAAAAATAAGGAAAGAATGGGTTTGTGGTATAGTGAAAAATGATGGAGGATTTATCTTGCATATTTCAAACCCTAGTCTTGTTTCTCAGCAAGCCCAAAAAGGAAACAAACAAAGCCCACCCAGAGCCAAGTGTAGGAAGTCTCTCTTTCATTTCTTAAAGGATTTATCATAGAAAACATGGTAAATACTTTCCTCTCTTCTTTGAAATGCATGCAACTATTTCTGAATACAAGCCATCGATTTGTCTTGATGTCCATATGACAAGAATATCTTTCCAAAGGTCTGAGGACAGATCAGAAGTGACCAGGAATGTAAGATCCTTGCTGCTCAGCTTTTATGTGGAGGTAGAAGCAAAGCTTCGAGGGCAAAGCTTACTCTAACTTGCAAAACTAGCTTTTATCATAAATGATGAGATTGTTTTTCTTTTTATGGGTACAATTAGCAAAGACAATACCTTGAGTAATAGCTAATATTTTAGTCCTGAGAACATGCATACAATGTGGACATATTGATTCCAGTATGTAAAAGGCATTCCTTCTTATTTTTACAGTGGCGGGTTGTGAAGCTCATTATTTTCTTTCAATGCTTATTCAGTAAGAAAATATTTTCTTTTTCTAGCCAAACAGCAAGGACTTTTGGGTTTGGAAAACATTTTACATTTTTTCTCAATCAATTCAGTTCATAATTTTTGAATGTTTATTTTATTCTTATATCAAAATAGGTGTGGCTAAAATGTCAATGAACATTTGCAAACAAACTCATTATTTTCCAAAGAGAAAGACTAGTCTAGATCATATAAAACCATCAAAGTGAAGAGATAGAAATAAATAAATACAACACGTTTGATTCAGTAATTTTAACCAAAGGGATATATTTGAAAATTAGGGGTCATTACCTTTTCCATAAAAAAGTCTTTCAAATATAGGCACTTGAGAACGCTTGCCAAATTGATTGCTATAATTAACAAGGGCATCTTTCACTGTCTCATAGCCAGAAAGGACCACCACTTTCCTCGGGCCCATCTGAATGCTGTAAATGGGGCCATATTTCTTGGAGAGCTGTGGTGTACAAAACACAGTGAAACAAGTAAAACATCACAGTATAATTAAAAGGACAGTTGCTCATGACCTCTGAACTGCTTCACCAGAGTCATTTCTCCAGCCACTGTAGCTCCTGCAGGCTCTTTGATGACTTTCAGTTGGTAGTCTCTGCACTCTATTTGATTTAGACTTTGAGACTATGAGTCATCTTTCATTACAGAATGGGTCCATAGTCTCTCCCTATGTGTTTTTGTTTGAAAACAGAAAATGCCCAGCCAAAATTCTAGGGAGACAAACAACATCTTTGGTACCACCCTGATACAATTCCATATGTGCACATTCTGTTTTTTAGCATGTGCTATGATATTAGTAGGACCAAGTTAGTTCTTGATTAGTGGTAACATTCTTTACTGATAAAAAAGAGTTCCACTTTTCTTTCATAATTGAAAAATAGCAGGAACTAAGATGTATGACATCTTGATTTATTCTCAGCACCATTATGTCCTTGCCTGGAATAGATACATCATCACTATTGAGTGGAAAGGATATTGTATTTTCATGAGATCACAGAGTAGGGAGTTGATACTCAGCAAGGGCCACCCAATTAGTGGCACACTGGTTGAGAAAATGCCATCTTAATCTAACTGCGCTTTGGTGGACACTGAGATGACAATCTGGAATGTGTCTTTATATACAAAACTTGACTTCTTTACAGTTTCACCAGGAATTGAAAGATAACACAATGATTTAGGACATCAGTACAACTAAGATTAATATTTTGGAATTAGAAATTAAAATGGGAGTTTGAGTACAGGATCTTGATTGAGAACTCCTTTATACAGGGGAGATTAGCTCATGTCAGATAATTCAAGGATAAGTTTAATAAAATTATGGCACAGGTCATGGAAAAGAGTAGAAACCTCCTTTTTTTGTAGATGGAAATCATTCAGAACAATGACATATCTGTGGAAATGAGAAACAAAAGGAAAGAGCATACAGTGAAGAGGGTAGGTTAGTTAGTACATGAACAAGGACAGGGGGAGTGTGGAAATAATGTTGAGGACCATGACATTAAACAAAGAGATTTGTTGAAAGAAGATCTTATTCTTATGCGAGATTAACCTGGCTTGTGATTTTTGGATGTAGAAGAAGCCACAAAGTTGTTTTAAGTTGTCTCTATATTCTTTGAAATATATTTATCTGTAAAATGAAGATACAAATGTCATTTTATTTTCCCCCAGGTTAGTTAGAACGTGAAATCCTTGTGTTGATTTATCAAATCAAAAGGCATAAAACAAAACTGAGATGCCAACTGAGGTGAAATTATAATTTTCTCTTCATTACCTTGTTCCTTAAGATTTTAACTCGACTCATTAGAAACAACTTAGAGCTTATAGTCAAATGTAAGCTCAAAATATTCACCTTGTCTATCCCTGTAAACAATAACTCCAGAATATTTTTCACTGAAAAAGTGGAGAAATGTAGTCTAGTTCTTACACCAGGTAATCTGGAAGGCAGTGACACAAAGGACAAAAGCGAACTCATTTGTCAAATTAATAGAAGTCCTAGACTTAATTTTTTGGATTCATAATGTAGATGTTTATCTCATTTATATATACAGGTTTGAGAGATTAATTTTAAGTTTGTCTACAAGCCAGTGATCAAAACTCAGGTGCTTTTAATAGGTCTTATATGAAGAAAAGGTAGACCAAAACATGAGGTATATGTCATAAATACTTGAGAATAAAATTGCCACTTGTGCCCTTGAACCATATTAGCTAGCTAATTTACACACACACACACGCACACACACACTACATATATACATATATATAATATTTAAATGTGTATATGCACGTTTAATTAGCTCTGCTAATTTTGAATGCTGATGAATCCAAAACATGTATATGAGCTATAGTTAACACATGAAGCTAATAAACATCCTAGGTTAAGAATGATTTGGAAACACACACACACCATGATTGTTCATTTATGTCATACCTCTAACATAGTTTGATAAGGCCTCTTCAGGTTGAGGATGTGTAGATTTCCAATAACTGGCCAAGGTTTGGGTCCTGGAGGAGACTGTTGTTTAGATGCTTTAGCCATGAAGACTTTAATATTTAAAATAAGAATGAGAATGAGTCCCAGAAGCGCAAGCATAGCAGAAAAGTCAAACCCATTCATTATCCTTAAGCTGATATAATCATTAAGAGATCTTTCCAACTACAACCAGATAGAACCAACACTTCTGATGCAGATCGAAGATTTCAAGGTATTGCTAAGTTTGCTACAGCCATTGTTATTTTTACCCATTTTATAAATAAGCTGAGATAAACCCTGTTCTATATCCTTGCCCTGTTTTCATATTTTACCTTTCCCCTCTCTACTTCCAGTTCAATATGTTCTGTCCAATAAAACCTGGAAGGATTTTCTTTTTGTCTAAAACTGGCATTAATCTTTTGTTTCCTGATAGATAATACCCACTTAATCCTGAACACTGCGTCCACACTTGCACAATGAGATTAATTTCATTGTTTGGTAAGTAGAGTTTGTCATGGTCTCTGCATGGGTGGTTAGGTATGAAAACCACATTGAGAGTTTCAAGTTTCTTATACTGTTATGTGATCTTATGCTTCTTCCCCTTTAGTGTCCTGGATAGGATATTTATTTGAAACTTATTTATTTGGGCATAGACTCTTGTTCAATTCTTCAGTAAACTAATGTTTGCTAAAAATATCTGGAAGATGAAAGTCACTAGAAGGAAATGGAGGGACATAATGGTGCGTTGATATACTCGACTCACATTGTACAATTATACACAATATAAAATAATATTATTAAATATTTTATTAGTAAATGCTAATTCTAACAATTGGCACCACTTTTATAATAAAGTTTGATCACATTCTTCTTCCCAATTATCCTCACTTTCATTTTCTTCCACCTCTTACTAGTTCCCTCCCCTAACTAAATAGTTCCCTTTCTACTTCATGTCTTTAAAAAAATTCAGATTCTGTTCATGAGGAAAGCATGTAATAGTTCTTTGCAAGTCTTGTTTACTATGATTAACATTATGATATTTTATTCCATTCACATCATAATTTTATTTTTTATGTCTAAATAATGTTTTATTATGTATACATATTCCCTTCCTTTCTTCTTCCTTCCATCCTTCCCTTACTTCCTTTCTTTCCTACTTCTTTTTTCTTTCTCTTCCTCCTCTCTCTTTCTCTTCCACCCTCTATTACTCTCTCTCTGTGTCTTTTTGTTTATATATTTTATTTAGTGTGTGTGTGTGTGTGTGTGTGCCCGAGTACACACATATGCATGTGGATACTTTGTGAGGGTGTATGTGTGTACCTTGTGAGGGTCAGATGATAGCTAGTGGAAGACAGTTCTCTCCTCTCATATGGATCTTGGTGTCATCAGACTTGGCATCAGACCCTTTGACCTACTGTTCCACCTTGCTGACCTCCATACTATGTTTTCTCTATCTATTTACATATTAATGGTACCTAGGGTGATTTCATAACTCAATTATTACTAATAATGACACAGTAAGTGCTACCTATTGTACTGTGACATGCTCATTACAAAAACCTGCTCATTACAAAAATGAAAGGGGGAAATGTTGGGCCCCATTTAGGTCCTGGTTTGGGCCTTGAGGGCAAACCCAAGCCTGGTTCAAGTTTTGAGGCCTATCACAGTCACTTCCATACTGGGTTGACTAAACAAAACCCATTTGGCTCTAGCTCTGCCTCTGCTCTGCTGTTGCTGATGTAGAGCTTTGCCATTGGCTCTGTCAGTAACCCCATAACCTCCATCACCCTTCCCTGCCCCTTATGTCATCTCACTCCACCAAAACTTCCCCTACCTATACTCTGAGTTTATATAGGTGAGAGGTTGATACATTGAAGTTGAGTTCCTGCTTCGACAAGACTCCTGGCTTGGTGTGGCTGTTCAAGGCTGCCAACAATCACTCAGCTCTAGAGAGGAGGCCCAATATGACTGGGACCTCTCTCCTCTTGCCTAGACCTGCCAGCAAGGAGCCGATAGGCTGCTTCACCTGTGTACCCAGGAGTGTATAGCTGTATCATATGATCTTGCTATATAGCTCACACTGGACACAAACTGGCATCCTTCCTGGCTCAGCCTCCTGGAATGCTATGATTCCAGGTATTCACTACCCTGTCAGTTTCTATAACTTTTATTGAACCTTTACTCCTCAGCCAACCCTGAAAAAAAATAATAATGGGACAGAACAAAAGTCCTTGAATCACTGTGATGGATAGTGAGGACGCATTTCCTGGGTGTACAGCATCCACCATCCATCCTTTTCCTTTCACAGACAAGCTCTCTTGTTTGTGTTTGCCTTCTTTTCAGAGAGGAGTTTCACTTTGCTGTCACCTACTTTTCCAGCTTTCTGTGCACTTTTAACCCAAAGTAAGATCTTTCTAGTTCAGTTGCTTAAGAAAGAAGTGTGGCTCTTTCCTTTTGATGTCAGAACTATCACTTAGAGTATTGTTTAACAGACACTAGTGACTAATCTTTTCCACATTACTTTCTTGATAACATTCTCCCCAAGTTGTTTACTTGTTATCACCATAGTTCATAGTGTGCTTGTCATTTGCTCTCTGTAACAAGCCAACATTCTTGGAAGTTGAAAGTTTTTATTTTATTCAATATTTAATTTTGAGAAAGGACCCCCACTATGTGTCCCTAGCTGGCCTGGAACTCTCTATGTAGGGCAGGCTATTCTCGAATTTACAGAGCTCTTCCTGTCTCTGCCTCTTAAGCACTAAGTACTGAGTTTCAAGACATGCACTACCGTGCACATCTACTGTCCACTTTAATGTTGACCCCCTTCCCACCCAGTGCTTAGGACATGCCTCAGACCTTATTGAATATTTGTCAAATTAGTAGTTAAATTAAAAAGTAAATGAATGATTGATGGATTTCACACTGAAAAATCAATCATAGGAACATTTGGTGGGTCAAAATGGTGACCACAAAGAGATCAGAAGACTTGGTAAAGTTACGGTGAGCTACTTATTTTAGCAGGATTGTGATCACAACTTAAGTTTGTTTCTCCTAGGGCTGGTGAGATGCTTCAGTGGTTAAGAGCACTGATTGCACTTCTAGAGGTCACGAGTTCAAATCCCAGCAACCACATGGTGGCTAACAACCATCTGTAATGAGATCTGATGCCCTCTTGTGGGGGTCTGAAGACAGCTACAGTGTACTTACATATAATAAATAAATAAAAATTTAAAAAAAATGAAAAGGTTTAAAAAAAAAAGTTTGTTTCTCCTATGATGCTCTCTGCATCTTGTAGTTTAGTGACACAAAACTAAATATTCCTCACACCAGCTAAAACTCTCTGCTTGGGAAAACATTGAACTGTAAGAATATAGCCTTAGGAAATCTCATTTGTCAGCAGTGATGAACGTCTTCTCAATCCGTATCTTAGACATTTGAACAGTCTAAGGTGGCTACTGGCACAAAGCAAAGAGTAGCATTTATTTGTGTGGATTCTACCTGTAATCTAACTGTAATCTCAAAGACACATTTCCAGTATCATCAGCAATTACTATAGTTGTTTTTAAGAACAAAGAATAAAGGGACAATGTCAAAATGAGAATATGACAAGATGAAAATGATGTGTAGTTGATTCTTTCCAACTGTTCTATAAAAATTGACAATACTATTATTTATTATGACCACACTATTATTATTCAGTGTTACAAATGAGGAAACAGAGACTTTAAGGAGTTGAGTAATCTAATCAAGGTCAGGGAGAGGATTCAAACTCACCTGATTTGAATGCTTTTGATCTTTATGACACTGTGCTGGTTCCCAGTGGTGACAGTGAGCACAACTGGCTCACATCTGGCCATGATCAATGTTTCATTTGGAGAATGATTGTGACAAATAACAAAGAATTATGATCATAATTGTTTCTTAATTGTTCTTCTGAATGCGCAGGATAATTACTGGATATGATCAGATATGGACCTCTTGTCTATGCCTTCATGGTTTCTTTGATCCATGTGTGTCTATGTCTTAATCTCGTAACTCCAGTCATACTGATATCCATAAGTGGTGGTCAAAAGTATCGAGTAATGAGAGGTCACAGAGCTTCCTTGATACAGACTATTGAACTGAAAAGTTTCAGGCTAAATGTTGGGACTTAGGTAAAGTTCATGACTTCATAATTTTCTTCTTTCATTAAAGTGTGTAAGTAAGTAATCTCAAAGTTCTTTATGAATTTGCTTTTTATGCTTTAAAATGATGTCATGCTGCTATGGAGGTTGTTTTGACTGTTTATTAATATGTATAATGTCTTCTCATCATCATCTCTCAAACAGAATATGTTGTCTGTATTCATGAGGTATGTCCAAAGTTTTTCTTTTGTGAGTGAATATCATAGTAATGGTAGATAGGGCCTGATACATCAGAGTGACCAAAAGTGTGGCTTTTGACAGACTTGAATTTGAGTTCAGATTCTGCTTTTTCTTATGCCACTTATGGCAAAGTACTCAAACTGTCTGGCTCAATGTATATATCCTGAGTGTTTATCAAAACTCATCTATCTATCTATCTATCTATCTATCTATCTATCTATCTATCCATCCATCCATCCATCCATCCATCCATCCATCCATCCATCCATCTATCTATCTATCTATCTATCTATCTATCTATCTATCTATCATCTATCTATCTATCTATCTATCTATCTATCTATCTATCTATCTGCCAGTTGTCAGCCTGTGTTAATGACTGAGAGGGTACTAATATAATTAGATGAACAAATTTCCAACTTAAAATATTGGCACTTTGATTCTGCACCTTGGTTGGTTGTATGTAGATATTTTTATATAAGTTAATCCTTTATAAGATATGCTTTAGTTATTATTAAGCTCTCTTTCATTATATTTAAGATTGTATAAGCCATAAAACTATTACTTTTTCAGTTAATAAATTACTTCTGTAAACTGCCTACATAATTTGTCTTAGTGTGGTTTTTGGAGCTAGCTTAGAGCATGTACATGGTAAGTAAGCACTGTTAATTAAGCTGTGTCTGAAGCAGGCCTTCTGTAGGGAACTAGGATGTCAAATATTTCTGAGACTGGAAAGTGTAATTAGAGTTTGGATTTTCCAGCAATTTGTAAATGTGAGTATACCCTGATATTCACAAAGATCAATTATCAATAAGCTGGGCTCCTGTGTGTATTTGTTTAACTTTGATGAAATCCCTAGATGTGTTTTCTTTCTTGTGTATTTTATCTTAATTTCATTAATATAAATATATTCCATAGTCTATATATAAAGCTCAACATTCAATAGCATCTATCAAATGAAAAACAGATCAATATAGTAAAATGAGATTTTAATCATAGTGATTATTATAAAGAAGAGAGAGGGGGATTAGTGTAACAAGAGGAGGACTATTGAAATATGGAGAATGCTTTGAATAATGGTGGATTATTCCCTTAAGGGGAATCCAGGTCAGAGAGAGTTGGGTGCACAAGATAAACCAGTAGAAAGACTGAATAATGGATCAAAATGTAGCTTAGTTACCATGTGACCAGACTAATTCGCTGGAGAGGTTTATGTCAGAGCTCTACAAGGAGGAGCCAAAGTTTTAGGCTTGGAGGAAGGATGAGAGGATTTTTTTTGACTGACTAGTAGTGGCTTAGTAGTTCAGCTGTTCATTTACGTGTGGGAGACTTTGCAGGGTATGTGTCTAGCCTTGACATAGGTCAGCAAAGGGGTATTTATGAGGATTACATAAGTCACACAGGAAAAGGTGTTTTTGGAAATAACCCAATGTCTGTAACACAAACAGTGAGCTGTTCTCTTTATCCTCATTGTTCTCAGGTGACAATCTGGAATTAGATCCCTGAGGATGTGAAAATAGTGTTTAAAGGAAAAAAAAAACAATACCAAGTTAATAGGGAATGAAGATTTACATGTAGGTGAGTGTTTATTCAATCTGGTATAAACACTGCTCTACCATCTGTCAGCTGTAAACTGCATAAAAGAGGCATTTTTGAGGTAATGCCGTCTCAAAACTTATAAAGGACTTAACTAGAGATCTGAATGAAGATGCCTTTTAGACAGCTTTGTGATTACTCTCTTAATTAAAAGTTTCTATTGTTGTGATAAGAATGTCATGACCAAAAGCAATTTGGGAAGAATAGGGTTTATTTCAGTTTATTACTCTCAAGGCATACACCATCCCCGAGGGAAATTGAGATTTCCAAGGCAGGTGCTGAAACAGAGACTGTGGAGGAATGCTGCTTACTGGCTTGCTCCCTATGGTTTGCTCATCCTGTTCTCCTATACAATCTAGATCTTAGATTCTAGGATCACATACCCAGGTTTTTCAATATCAATCATTAATGAAGACAAGACCCCCCCCAAACTTGCCTACAGGCAAAGTTTTTAAGGATAGTTTCTCAATTAAAATGCTCTCTTTCAAGAGATGTCTAGGTTTGTATACTGTCAATATTTTTAAAAATTGAAATATTTTTTAAGAGTAAGCTTTGTCTGACTGATTCCTTGAGGTACAAACATTCACAAACCTTGCCTGGATTCTCTTGACCTTATCCTGAGCACATATATCTCTATCCAAGTATTATTTAATTTGTGTCATTTTTCAGCAACAAATTATGACTGCCAATACATTATCTTTCCCAAAACTTGTGTCTTTCTAGTGACTTAATTGAATGCTAAAATGACCTTGACAACCCTGAAACTTTGTACTTTGTGGTTCACGCAATACAGGAATTTTTACTTGTCTTAGCAACACTACTAAAGTATAAGCATTACATTAAGTTTTTAGTTGTGTACAGTGTGTTTTGATTATATGCACCCTCCCCCAACACTCCTAAGATCTATTCCTCACTTCCATCCCGACTCAACTTTGAGAGAATTATTTGTTTGTTTGAGTTTGATTTTTTGAGACAGGGTTTCTCTGTGTCAACCTGGATGTTCTGGAACTCACTCTGATGACCAGGGTGGCCTTGAACTCCAAGACTCACCTGCCTCTGCCTAAAACTAACTACCTTCCTTCCTTCCTTCCTTCTTTCCTTCCTTCCTTCCTTCCTTCCTTCCTTCCTTCCTTCCTTCCTTCCTTCTTTCCTTTTTTTATCTTCTCTTTTTCTTTTTATAACTGGGATATTTGAAGATGTTGAACAGACTGGAATTTCAAAACATACAAAATAATCTTTTAAGATATATACCATTCAATGTATTTTTCACAGTCATTAAACACAAAAAAGACGCACTGTGGGATCTTCATATGAAGTCTTTGACATGGTGATGAAATTGTTTCTATAGGAATAGTTTTGGACTGAGCTAGACACTTCTTATATCAGATCCTAAAGATATTCCCATGGTTTACAATAATCTCATACAAATACACTCTTTGTTTTAGGTAAGTGTCCCTGAAAATTTTAACTTTGCTTATGTGATTATTTAAAGATTATGGAATGTTTTTCACCATATGCTTTACACATGTCTTCTTAATTATTAACTGACTATCAGCAGTTTGTTGGAGTCCAGAAGGGTTACCATCATGAAAGACCTCATCACAGGATGTAAAATTCTCCCCTTTGCAGTATTTAATCTGTAGGAGGCACAAAAGTTTTCTGTATATCATCACCATCAAAATGGAGAACCAACTTTGGGCTGTTTACAGAAGGAAGTGCTAATCACTTTCTTCGTGAAACCTAGTATACAACAGATTTCCCTAGTGCAGAACCTACTGACTGTCAATGTCATATTGACCAACAACTCTTGGGTCATTATTTCTCAGCTGCTCATTCTTCATATTGTGAATACAGCACTGGGATATTGAGAGAAGGTTGACTGATTATTTTGCTCAAAATAGATATAGTTGTTCAGTCCATCAATGAAATTCAAAAGAAAAGTATTTTCTGATGTATAATTGTTTTGTGATTTTTTTTCCGAAATAGAGGAGACACTGACTGACCAGGAAAGAATTCTTTCAAGAGCACTTTGATGGATCAGTGAATTTATTTTGGTTACTTGTAGGATCTTGGATGATCAAGGGAAGCCAGCCAAATCCCCAGGAAGTTCCTTGGTCAACTTTTAGACATCTGTCCCACTGCAGAGTTTTACCTCACTCGATTATTTACCTTTTACATAACATAGGGAGGGAAGGGGCCTTGGAAGGAGCTCCTGAAGGCTAGCAAGCCCTGTGAGATTTAAGAAATTCCCCCTCCCTCCAGGAGCGAATTGTAGTAGACTCAATTTCATGAGGGTCACACACTCTGACATTCAAGACAGAGACCTAGTAAACATGATAGTACAGTTTACAAATGATATAGAAAACAGCTGCCCTAGTTCAAGATGGAAATTTTCATGTCTCACTCTGAATGAAATAAATAAATAAGAACATATTTCATAATGCAAATCCGAGAGAAAGTATCCTATGGTAATCTTTTGTTCTTCTGCCCTAAACTGTAGGTGTTTTGCTTTTTTCTTCCCCTTTAATTTCTTCTTTTGACACTCATTTACATATCCAACAAGTTGGGAAGGGAGGATAGATCCATCAGCCTGGTGCTGTGCGTGCCGAAGTCTGCCAAAGGATAAAGCAGCATTCGCACAGGGGAAGCTTGAATGTAGATGGTGAAGATCTACCTTCACAGAGAATGACGCATTAGTCACAAGAGATCTGTTGTGTAAAACATTTGCTCAGTCAAGTAATTATAATCAGAGCAGTATGAGCCACATTTACAGTGGTGAAATGGGTGTCACCATAGAAAATACTAGAATGAGTTCTACAGTTCTGGCATTAATTGAGAAGTATTTTCATGAACTTATAGATTTGAGTAGTATCAGTTCTGTTAAGATTCATGCCTTAATAACAACTTGTATCATAGAAAAATTACACCAAACAACCAAGAACAAAATTGGAACAGGAACCTCAAATATTTCATCAGGGACACACACATGCACACATACTCATACATCCAAGATAGAGACCTAATAACTATGACAGCACAGTTTACAAATGATATACAAGACAGATTCAAGGATGAGCAAATGTAGATCTCTACCTTACAAAGGACCTAAAGTTTTCATGTCTAAACATCCAAAGGTTTGCAAGTTTGGAGTTACCCTGAGATTGATTTCACAAAACACCCGATGAATGCAATTTACAGAAGGAAATGCTAATTTTGATTCATGTTTTGAAAGGATATGATTCACTATGGAAAAAAAAAAGGATGGTGCTGGGGATGGAAGGCAATTGGTCATCTTGTGTCAGCATTCTGGATGCAGAGGGTTGGATGCTGGTGCTCAGTGTCCTCATTTTCCCCTTTGTGTTCTATGAACCCAGTCCACAGAATATTGCTGCTCACATTCTGCCTGGGGTTCCTACCCATAAATGTTCTCTGAAAGGACCATATTAGATAAGTGACTGTGCTAGTCAACTTTCCTAAATGCAGTCCTGTAAAAGTTATACTATGTAAAGGTCACTTGTAGGCAATACATAAGTAATATATTTTTAATACACATTAAGTGTGAGGCATGAGTATATGTGCTTGTTAAATGGATTCAATCATATAAAAAAGAGATAAAGACAAATATCTTATTTTATAATAACATTTAATCATTTGAAAATTTACACAGATGGCTTTTAAACTCCTATTACAAATAATAACCATAAAAGGTATCAAGAATAAGAATATGCAAACAACAGTGTAACATTACTATGACTGTTTTTAAGATTTAAAAACATGTTAACTAGAACATTAATATTGGTTTTTATTTACATAGATTTCTTTCATTTTTCTAGTATGGATTCTTTAATGTGTCATTTGATTTCAGCCTTACACTCTTTGGAACTGAAGACATGGTATGTACATTAAGAAGCTAAAGGGTTGTGGATAGAATGCATGTGATAAAACAAGTAATATCTAACTGGGAGAAGAAAGGGATCCAGCTGGAGGGAGTGAGGAATCATGAGGGACTGCAGTGGGTAGGGATGTGCAGTGGTTAGGTGTATGACATACAGGCACAAAGATGCCACAATATAAACTGATCTATAAAGTGGGTAAAGTCTGATATGATCAAGAAGTATTGATTTCTATGATTCATCTCTTTTGCAAGATATCAAAAATACAATCAAATACTCAGTATGACCTATCCATTTGTAAAGTCATTCTTAGGGTCTGGGATAGACTGCTTTCTGAGCAATTTCTTGTCAACTGAGAAATCATTTGAATATCAAGGAATAATACCAAATCTAAAGGCATTTTTACACTGGCCATTTGGGGCTGGAATGTATCTATTGTCATGCCTGTTTTTCTGAATACTAAGTTTTTGTTTCTTTAAACTCGACTCTTCTTGGTAATTTCAACGATGCTGAGTTTAGAAGCGGTATTTAGACTTCATGTTCCACGTGGTTGTGATTCACATGTTGAAAGAAGCGATTATCAAGTTCTCTGAATTTGGGAACCTTGAAAAATGGAAGCAATAGTGTGACACTTAGTGGTTCTGTTGCTGGACCTGTCATAAGTTAGTACTGAAACAAAGGTGTTTTCTAAAATTATTATCTAAGCTTAGAAACATCCTGAATTCAAATTATTTGAGTTAAAGGAAAAATATAAAAACAAATCACTTATCTGGCCGACTTTGACTGCATTCTCTATTTCCCGCACCCAGTTTTCCTACTAATCTGCTGAGATTTCTATATCACTCAAGATGTGAAGAATATGCTTTGGGAGAAAGCGACCCTGGGGTCAACAGGCAGAATGTGGGGACTGGAAAGAAACTTGATGTGTGTGCCCTTCTTCCAGCCGTGAGCAGGCCCGAGACCTTGTTTACCACAATAGACCAAATAATGGGACCTAGGTGGAACTAGCCACCTTGGCTGCATGTCAATAGACACCTAGGTGGAGTCACCCACCTTGGCTGCATGTACATTCTGCTATAGGAACTTGAAAGAACTGCCCCTGGGCTTGCCTTGAGACATCTCTGGTCGTGACCCTAGACCAAGAACGGATTATCCCACCCATCTCTCCTGGCTGAAACTAGGAAGGGTTCGGGCGGGGTCTTTCCCTTTAAATTGAAAGCTTAACATTAAACCAGCGAGCCTTGATCAGAGAACCTTGTCTTGGCTTCATCTTTTCTCGCTCTCTGTCCCCTTTTCGTTCCCAGATGTCTTTCCAGGTGAACCCATTCGACTCATGGCCGCAGGCGGCTACAGATGTGTGCTCTCTAAGCCTCCATTCTTACACAGGGCATCTGCTTTTTCTCCCTACTTTTACCTTGAATACGATACAGCAAACTATTGGCTAGTATTTTCTATGAACATCTTTTAAGTATTGGTATAAAAGAACAGAAATAACATTTGTTGGTTAAATTCTGAGTTTACTTAGTTTCTGCTTTGCAGAGGAACTTTTTCTACTTTTTATTTTTTATTTATTTATTTTAATTTATTTGTATGTGTGTGCCTGCATTGCCCTATTGTACTGTGTACATAGAGGTACCCATGAAGGTCAGAAGAGGGTTTTAGATGCCTGGGAAATGGAGGTGGTTGTGTACCAGCTGATTTGGATGCTGGAAAAGAACTCAGGTCCTTTACAGGAAAAATAAGCTCCCTTCATTGCTGAGCAATCTCTCCAACCCTTAGCTTCTGATTTTCCTCTGACTAGCTGAACTGCGTTATCTCTGTCTGTGACTAGGAAGTTCACGAAGTTTTATCACATACATGTATACAAGCATGGGACTTAATCAACCTTTTCCTCAGTGGAGTTGAGACAAGTAAGTAGAACTCACTTCTTCCCAGGCAGCTAAGCACTATTGAACACTGTACAAAAAGCTGTTAAAATTTCTGTTAATTCTAAGTTTTTAACGGTCATTTTTATAAGAATTCCTGGTGTTTGTTTTCCTACGAGTAAGTAAACATGTTGGGTTTTAATTAGCAGCTGTTAGGCTCCGTCTTACTGGATAGATATATCTAGATCATAAAAGCTACAGATCTAACAGGCAACTGCTCTACTCTTAAAGCTAGCACCAGCTGTCTCATGTACTCCACAGATGCCTTGAGAAAACTACAGAAAGGTTGCTGAGTAACCCCGGTCAGGGATCTTACAGCCTGTTTGTACCAGATATTTTGCTATCAAAAGGCACAATCAATTCTAGATAACTTTGTGCCTGTCTCCATGCTGGCCAGAGGGAAAGTGTTGCCTCTGGTGTCAGCAGAAGGAATTATATGATCGTGCTGAGAGGCAAGGCTACGATTTGTCCCAAATGCAAGCCTTAATGAGTGTGGTTATTGCTAGGAGACAAGGCTGTGAGTGAACATCAACAACCAGGTGGCTGTACCTGTTCCAGTCATCCCTTCTCATGCTCTACGTGCACGCTTATAAGGGCAACTTCTGAGCTGCTCACTCATCTGCAGCTTGCATGCTGCTCTACATCATCCAGTGAGCTGAGAGGCACCGCAGCCTTGCCTCTCCTGATATTGTGCATCAGACCAATGCACAGCTTCTCTTGAGTGATCTTTCTTTCTTTGAATAGTTGCAAGCTGAGCTGGTAATATGAAAGCAGCAGCAGAGACAGAAGGACAGTGACAGCAAACAGCAGAGACAGTAGAGTAGCAATGGTAAGTGGCATCTGGAGCTTACTTTTTCTCCCTTCCTT